>NC_056746.1:198129802-198239802 GCF_019279795.1 Protopterus annectens | reverse complement strand
ACTGGTAACTTTATGTGGTAAAGCATTGGTAACTTTATGTGGTACAGCACTGGTAACTTTATGTGATACAGCACTGGTAACTTTATGTGGTAAAGCATTGGTAACTTTATGTGATACAGCACTGGTAACTTTATGTGGTAAAGCATTGGTAACTTTATGTGGTACAGCACTGGTAACTTTATGAGGTGCAGCACTGGTAACTTTATGTGGTACAGCACTGGTAACTTTATGTGATACAGCACTGGTAACTTTATGTGGTAAAGCATTGGTAACTTTATGTGGTACAGCACTGGTAACTTTATGTGGTACAGCACTGGTAACTTTATGTGGTACAGCACTGGTAACTTTATGTGGTGCAGCACTGGTAACTTTATGTGGTACATCACTGGTAACTTTATGTGGTACAGCACTGGTAACTTTATATGGTACAGCACTGGTAACTTTATGTGGTGCAGCACTGGTAACTTTATGTGGTACAGCATTGGTAACTTTATGAGGTGCAGCACTGGTAACTTTATGTGGTACAGCACTGGTAACTTTATGTGATACAGCACTGGTAACTTTATGTGGTACAGCACTGGTAACTTTATGAGGTACAGCACTGGTAACTTTATGTGGTACAGCACTGGTAACTTTATGTGATACAGCACTGGTAACTTTATGTGGTAAAGCATTGGTAACTTTATGTGGTACAGCACTGGTAACATTTTTGCTTTAAAAAGTGACACCTGTGACTCTAACCAGGTGGATTCTATTAGACAACCAGTAAACTATCCACCACATAATATAAGGATTTATAATTCAATTTACTAGTCTGTCAGGAATGCCTACATGAGAAACAGTGTCAAAGATTTTGGACAAGACTATATATGCTGTATGTGCTGCCTAGCAGCCGTCTACTGCTTCAATTACTTTTTCAAAGAAATCAATGAGGTTAAAGAGGTAGGACCTTCCTTTGTTAAAGGCAAATTGTTGAGGGCCCAGGGTTAAGAGATTTTTAATGTCCAATTAATGAAATGAGAAAATATGCTCCATAAATTAATATATGAGGCTAGTGAGACTAATGCTTCTATAGTTACTAGGTTCCATGGTTGGTCCATCCTTGTGTATTGGCATTACTATGGCTGTATTCCAAACTTCAGGAATGTGCCCAGTGGAGAGGCTTAGATTAAAGAGGTTAAGTAGGGGTTCAGATAGACCATATTTGGAAGTGATAATCAGGCAACCTGCTATATCATCAGGCTCATGGATGAAGTATTCTTAAAATTTGAGTGATAGAAATTTTTCCACAATAATTAAATGAGTGTCTGAAATTGTGAACTATCTAGAATAGTTATAACTGTGGGTAGAGTAAAATGTGAGCTAAATTCCTCAGCTAGGATATTAACTATTCTCTTTGGGTCAGAGTGGATAGTATTATTGTAGACTATCTCTAAACATTGTTGGGTTGTAGCTCTTAACTCCCTGACATAATCAAAGAAAATGTTGTAGCTCTTTTTGGTTTTAGTAGTTGTTTTGAGCTCTTACTCAGCTTCAAGTTTCCTAATCATTCTCTTAATCTCTTTACTAGATTGCTTAAGTGCACTCTTAAAATAGGTAGAATGCCACCTCTTATAATCATTAAACAATTTCTTTCTCTTGTTATATAATTTATCTGTATGGGTAGTAATCCAAGGAAGGCTACTTTTAAATGTCTCATTATATTTGGTGCAGATAGGGATTGCCTTATCAATACAACTATTAAAGTGGGAGTAGAAGTTAGAAGCACAGGCATCAGCTTTAGCACTGGGATCCATCAGGGGAGGGTTACGGCAGAATATTTTAGGGCATCAAGTAACAAAATGAGATTTGCTTTTCAGAAGTCCCTAAACATGGAAATGTTTATATGGGAGATACCACCAGTTTTAGAGGAAAAGGTCATTAATTTATGGTTTGATTTAACAAGTCATGATGATACATTTGGAGATGTGCAAGAAATGACCATATCCGTGAGGTCTATTTCAAGTATACTGGGGGCCCTTAGTGGGATAGTTAATGATTTGTAAAAGAGAGCTGGCATTTATAATGTCAAAGAAACAATAAGCATACCAACCAATGACAGTGTAGATCAGCAAAGTTTATTGACGGATAGCTGATATCCCACAGTAGAAATCTGTTGGGTTTAATTTGGATTTCAGCTAAGGTATTAAGACAGCTGTAATGTTCTGAAGGGGACATAGAAGGTGATTTAAATATTTATGAGTTCAGATGTGATGTCCAGAGGAATCTGTTGTGAGGTGACTATGTCTTTGACAAATGCTGATACTACCCCACAGTTGCCCAGTAGGTCTGATGACATGATAGACTCAGAGAAAACAAAATGAAGCATTCGTTACAACTGGATAACCAAAGATAAAAAAACAGCTTGCACTTCTAGCTATGTATTCTTGGGAACCGGTACACTTCTTCAAGGATGAAGCATAATAATCCAATAATAACGCTCGTATAATAAAAACATGAATTTATTTAACAAAACAAAACAGTCAGTTTAGCACTTTCACCTGTGTATATCAGGCTTCCTCAGAACTAACTGTTACTAGGACTGGAAATGGGGAGGGAACTGGAAAAATTTTCAATGACAGCGATACACATGAATGGAAAACCCAAAGGAAGTGTGACATTGGCATATGATACAAGGAATGATGAGGCAATTAGCGAAATACAAACAGATATTGTCACCACAGGTGTTATCAATAGTTATAAAAAATTTAATATTTATAATTATACGGATAAGGAACTAAGTGTCTCTCATTTTAACCTGTTTGCAAAAGGTTTTAAGTATATTCCAACAACCAATTTTAAATTGGTAGATAATATTAGTCAAGTAAAATTATATACTAGGAAATTGAATCTTGCTATTATGTTTAATACAGATAAAGAGGATGTAGAACCAAATGAGGATGATGGCTCTAGGACATTAAAAAAGAATAGCACATTTATACCTGTAAACCATCCAACGGTAGCTACTTATGAAAAGTCGGTAATTCAACAGTTATATCAGTTGAACAATAAATTAAGGGGTAAGAAAGGAAAAAGTAATCTTTCTAGAGAAGAAGAATTAAGAAATGATAGGACTGTACGAGTAAGGAAGCCCGACAAAGGGGGCGGTATAGTCATATACGACCAGTTAAATTATTCTTCTAAGATATTTGATATATTACATTCTATGGACAATTATGAAGTGGTTTCATTAAATGAAGCTAACTTAGCTTTTAGGAAAATAAATATGCACATAGAAGAATTTTTAATAGATAAACGTATTGATTTAAACATATATAACTAAGTTTGGAAGTAACAGCTTCAAAATTAAAGATATAATACAGCGACATTGGTACATATTGAAATCCGACAGGTTTTTGAGTACACTAATAGACACACGGTGCTCCTTTGGTTATAGGAGAAGGAAGACCATAGGTGAAAGTTTGGCTAATTTTAAGAAGAGTCAAAAATATGTTAGAAACAACCAGGCTAGTAAAATAATGGGTAGCACATATTGTGGACATTGTGTTCATTGTAAGGTTGTTTCTAAAACCAAGTCATTAACGTCTATAAATACATCCAAGGTATATGACATAAGACACTTGATCACATGCAGTAGTAAATGGGTGGTTTATATGGCGGTGTGCCAATGTGGGGCTTTTTATGTGGGGCAGACCTCTTTATCCTTTAGACAGAGAATAGCACTACATATAAGTGACATCAATTGTAAAAGAGCACGGAGTGCACTGTATAAACACACTCAGATGCATGCAGGAGCACATTTCATTTTTCTGGGTATTGATCAGGTAGTAGGTGATAATTTAACGTTAGTAAACACAGAATATTAACTGAAAAAGAAAGGAAGTGGATTGTGTATTTAGGAGCATTATTTAAACCAGGTCTAAATGACCATGAGTAAGATTATTCTAGGTATAATAGGTGCTAGGCATTTAAGGAGTTGAAATAGTAATGTTTTAGGAAGCAATTTGAGTAATGGTACCTATATTACATAGTGTACTATATGATGTTTGGGGAATTTTGTATTTAATAATTTTATTAGTGGGTACATTGTGCCTTTAAATAAATGACTAATGCAATGGGGATAAATAAGTCACTGTTCCCTGATTGCAATACACACTGATGACGCCAGTGGGCGAAACCTAGGTTTGTGTATGCACTATTGTGAGTCGGACAATAAACTACATGGATGCTATAATGCCTTGTCCTGAAATGGTGTTTTATTGCTGATTTTGTGTTTATAAATACCCATTCAGGGTATTTGGACTTTTGGTTGGTGCTGGACATAGTGGAGTGACATATATATATATATATATATATATATATATATATATATATATATATATATATATATATGTGTGTGTGTGTGTGTGTGTGTGTGTGTGTGTGTGAGTGTGTGTGTGTGTATAGAAGTCTAAAATTTTGTGGATTTTTTAACACAGACTACTTTGTTTCTAAAATTCGATGTTAAGATGTCCAGAACAGATACTAAATTTCTGGATGTCAAAATCCTAATGGATCCTATTGAAGGGATGAATACCATGCTGTATTAGAAACTTATGTGGAGGAATCATATGGTGCATTTTTCCAGTATGCACCCAAGACATATTTTCCGCAATGTGATTGACAACCAAGTCACTCGAGTATCCAGGCTTTGTACTCAGGATGATACTTTTCTCATGGAAAGCAATAAACTGTTACATGGTTTTAAGGATCGTGGTTATAGGCCAGCCAGAGAAAGAATAACAATAGATTGTGCAAGAGATCTGAGAATGAATAAGGGTAAACCCTACTACTCTAAACAGTATATTAATGGAATGACAAGTGAAGTGATGAAAGATGATGGAATATGTCCTAATGTAGGGCAGGGGACCATGAGAGTCAGCCTTACTTACAGTAGTGATAATTCTACAATATGTGAAATAATCAAAAAATACAGGCCTGTGTTAACAGCAGACAATAGACTGAAATAAATAGTAGAGACCACACCTCATTTTAGTTTTAAGAGCAAGAAAAATCTAAAGAGGTTGCTTTGCAATAAAAGCTGCAAAGCCAAAAGGAATGAACATACAAGTTCTGGCACATGGAAATGTGGCAGTTGTAAAGCCTGTACTGTTATCAATACCAGTAATGTTTTTACACATCCAGTTACAGGAAGGGCATACCAGTTTTTTGGAAACGCCAACTGTAATAGTAAGAATGTGGTATATGTTGCTACCTGTATTTTTTGCCCATGTTTCTATGTGGGCAAAAGGAATAGGATGTTAAAAGAGAGAATTTTTAAACACTAATCTGATATATGCATTAAGGTTGTTACGAATGTGTTGTATGCTCATATTCAAGATAATGCCACCCATACATTTAGATTTATGGTCCTTGCAATGGTTTGTCCAACTATAAGAGAAGGGGATGTAACAAATCATATGGAAATGGAAGAATCTAAATGGATAATGGACTTAAGGGCTGGTTGTTTCCCAGGGCTTAATGGTGGTGTTCCACTTAAACCATTCCTGAAGGAACGAAGATTGACGTCTTGCCATTAAGGAAGCTCACTATATATTTATTATTTTTTACTTTCTATCAGTCTTTGTTACAGATGTCAGCTCTGTAATATTCCTTCTGTATACTTTCTATAGAATAGGTTGATAATGCATGCTTTCATTTCTTTTAGAGACGTGAACATGACATCTTTTAAGTTTGGAGTTATAGTGTATTCTGCTATTAATGGGTGAGTTTTGTGTCTATTTTGTTCATAATATGAATTCTGAGTGTTTACCAGACTTCTATGCGATGACAATAGTTATTTGTTTGTTGTATATCAGGCTGTGACTGTTGCTTCTTTAATATTATGGTTGTGAACCTGCTATGCTAACATTATGAGCTCTGAGTTTTTAACAGATTTACAAGCTTTGTAATGGATATGACAGTAGTGTTTTATTTACTATAAGTTTTAATATTCTATGCTGATTGTCTTTAACAAAATGTAGTTTTGTTCTAAGCTTGGATCTAAGTCATTTTAAAACATGTTTTTGTTACAAGTGCACTGTGCAAATGAGGAGTAGGTGTTGCTATGTTTTATTGCCTCATTTTTTAATTGCTTAATTGCCTTTTAACTAGATTGGTTAGCTGTTTCTTAAATAGTTGTGTGTAGGAATTATTTTCAGGATCTGAGGAAGGCACATGCTGAAAGCGCTTATCCTGTTCTTGTCTTTGTTGTGTTAAAGTTCCAGTTTTATGTCTATGGTGTTACGTTCCTTTTTCGTTTTCTTCCAATTTGTGTACTGGAAGGTTCTTTGGTGGTGCTACTGGATTTTTGTACTATATATATATATATATATATATATATATATATATATATATATCTTTGGGTGCAGTCACTTTGGTCAAATTTGTGTTTGACTGACTTGCAAATGGTTGAGCTGGAATTATTGCTAGCCCCCCCAAATGTAGACCCATGTTAAAGCTATTTGTGGTTTTTAAATGGAAAGAGAATTGATGCTTTGTTCAAGGGTTTTTAGAATCTGACAGAATAACACTGCTGGGTTTAGAATATAAAAACCTATAAGATTGAGGAACTTTATATAATCTATCTGCTTTCTTGGGAGGCAGCATACTGGCTGATAGCAAGTTATAGGCTATGATAAAAAACACCCTCCAGTGCTGGAAGAACAGGAGGAAATGGTGTAGGTTGGGGAAATCCAGTTGCAATAAACATAATATTTTTGTAAGAGTCAGTGGAATATCATTATGTGCCCACTGAAACAACTGATTCATTCTGAAAATTTTTTCAGAAAAAGAAAATCCAGTTGATTGTTCAGAAGTCCCAATTTCCTCAGAACTAAAATCAGAAACCCGAGGAGAAAAACAAAACACAAGTTGTCCCTTCACAATCATTTTGTGGTTTGGTATCTTGAACGTCCTTAGAAAATGAATAATCCCTTTTCCTTTTGCCAGAAACACCAGAACTGGAAGGGAGCTAAGCTTAATGAATCACTCCTATCCTAAGTAAATGAGACAGGAGAAGATATATACCTAACGTTCTGTTTCTTTTTGACATCTAATTATGAAGCAAACCTAGTTAGGACAGGAAAAACCTCCCTAGGAGCAGCATTCAGTCTGGCTACACAGAGAAGTACTCCCTGCTCCTTTTTTCAAGACTAACAAGAGTGGTTCTCCCTTGCTCACCCAGGGGACTCAAACAGTGGTAGAGGACATACCTAACCATTCGTCCATGGTAGCTGTAGGGACTATACCAGAAGAAGCCAAGGAAAAAAGTGAAAGATCTGAGTAACCAGAAATGGCCACAGTAGAGTTATTCATCTGTGGCAGGGGCACTTTTGTAGTCTGCTGTGGTGGCAAAGACTGTTTGTAATTTTTTTATCTTTACTGATGGAAGAAGGATGAGTCAAGAAACCAGTAGGTTGTTCCATGGTAAGCCAAAAAAGGTGCATGGTTCTCTGGGACCCTAACAGCAGTAGCCGGTAAAACAGGCAAGTATTTTAAAAAGTCACTTTTTCCACAAAAATAGTGAAAATCACTTTAAACACTTACCCCAACCCTCAATAGTAAAGTAACACAATTTTCACCAAGGAAAAAATAGTTCTGACTTAGTTTTAACAATGCTCCTGAATAAATGTTGCTAAATGTCATGTGAAAGTCTATGTAAACACCTTTTCCTAGCTTACAATTATAATGTTTACAAAAAAAGTGCAGTTTCTGTCATCATTTTAGAAGAAAAAGGATTTTCCCCAAAGGGAACTTATCTTCCCAGCAATAGAAAGTGTTAGCCAACCATTGATCCTTGAAAGCCTGTAAAACAAGTCATCTTTGTCAACAGGAAAGTTCTGAAGGGCATGGCACCCAAAACACTATTTTTTCTGCCCAGCTTAAGCTAAGTAATGGTTTGGTTGCATGGAAAGTGCCCTTGAAGCTTAGACGGCTGGCCAGCTATTATCGGTAAGGTTATTGCAGCAGTGATCAATACAATGAACTTTAGTAGCTTCTTTTAATTAGGGTTCTTTTTACCCATGTATTTTTTTCTTTCTTTCTTCAGTTAATTAACTAGTTAGTTAGCTAAATTAGTTTTCTATATGTAAATTTGCCAAGTTAACTTATTTACTTATTAATTCATTGATTGAACTGAAATCTGATACTGTAAGATGAAAGTTCTTAATCTAAAATAAGTTGTGTCTTTTGGAAGTGGCAGTCAATTTTCTGTTGAGTCTGAAAAAAAAGTAACTCCAGAAGTTGAAAAAAATGACAGAAATTATAGAGACAAACATAATTGTTGATACATGGATAGGGAAAAATATAAGCAAAGGTATCAAGTGTAAAAAATACAAAGTGTCAATAAGCAGAACAACTAAAAAGACAATTGTATAGTTCAGTATATACAAGCAATGCATTAAAAAAGAATCTGCTCTATAATAGTTGATTACAAACAAACCTCACAGTATATATGTACAGTGTATGATAGTGCTTTGACAGCTGACAGTATCTGTAACAGACATACACAGTGATATGGCCATCTTTTTGTTAAACAGAAGTTTATCGAGTGTCTGTCTGAGGAAAGAAGGCAGCCAGTTCTTTAATTTACCCACACTAATGTATTACCTACAGTTTTGTGTTTGTCTAATTATGTGTACAAGTACTGTCTGTACAGTATTATTTGTACATCTGTACTACTGTACACATAGTGGAATTTTTTTCCCTATTCAGCTCTACTGTAAATGGGCAGTTGCCCAGTTTCTGATAACCAAAGCAAAATAAATACATAAATTAAGTAAGTAAATAAATAAATAAATAATCTGGCATGCCAAATAATTAGTAAATATGGGGACAGAAGCAAGATTAGCCAGAGAGGGTGCAGAAAAAGTTTTGTACTTTCATTTAAGGACAGGCTAATTACAGTCCTCACAGATCAATATGGGCAGTGCAGTTGTGCAGCGGTTAACGTTGTCTCCTCACAGCAAGAGGTTCTCCAGTTCGATTCCTGGCTGGGGTGCCTTCTGTGTGGAGTTTGCATGTTCTCCCTGCGTTCATGTGGGTTTCCTCTGGGTACACCGGTTTCCTCCCACATTCTAAAGACATGCTTCTGGAGCATTTCTCCCCGGGCCTCTGCTGAAAACAGGATCTGTGGAACCTAGTTGGACTTTCCCGGTCAACAAATGTTAAATAAATAAATAAAAATAAATAAAAAATATGATAGACCTGAAAGAGAAGCTTAAACCTTTGTAAAGGGATTAAAGCTGGCAGTATTAAGATTGCTTGGCAGGGAAAACTTTCCCAGGCTGCCAGACTCTTCTCCCTACCCCATAATGTACCATGTTGTCCAGCCTCTCCAGATCTGAGTTTAGACATGTTAAAGCAGTAGAAATTGGAAAGACTAAGAACCTGAGACCATGATATATCAGGGAAATTGGGAAATTATTTTATGGAGGATGAACCTTTTCTTCCAGATCTATCATTACAGTAACAACATAACTTTTATATCAGGTAAAAGGAGGTGCATCCTCCATAACTGCAGGACAGACTTCCAAGAACCTCATCATCAGACGATATGGGGAAAATATAGTGGATCCCAAGGGACTATCCCCCTTATGGCTGTGAAGAAAGACCTAGATTTAGATATCCCATCCAGTTTGCAGTGCCTTGATAAGGTATTGCAATTATACCAAATAGCTCCTACACAAATATAGTCAAGGACTACATAATCTGAGAATGGCTGGAGTAGCCATAGCTTCAGTGGAATGAGCACTAGGTGGTGTCATAAGAGGCTTATTGCAATTGAAATAACAAAACTGAACACAGTCAAAAAGCTACCAAATTAAAGTATCATATGAAACTTTTCTTACCAAGCTTTCTATTATAGAAAGCCGCAAGAAATTGTTTATCCTTGCAAAGAATTTCAGTTGTTGATGCACACCCATACAGTGCAGAAAATGTTTCCTGTGATTAGAGCAATTTGGGCAGAATACCATAAAATAGACATATTGGCTGGTATTAATTTGTATAAACTCTTTTAATGTAAATCAAAGATTATGGTAGAGAATAATCATGCCGCTATACTTCAAAAATTCTTGTTGCAGAAGTAATAGCCGGCGCAAAAATAATCTTCCAAGAGGATATTTCAAATGTTCAGAGGAAGTGGGCTCAATAAAAAGACAGCTTTATTATAATTATTATTTTTAACATGAATTACAGATCCCAAGGAAGCAGCAGATCTCATAGTGGTGGTCTGATAATGAATGATCCTTTGAGGAAAATCTGCAACTTTTGGTGAAACTGAATATGAGGGTTGGAGACCTTGGTGAAAGTTGGATATTATGGCAAGGTAAGCCTTAATTGAGGTATGACTTAGACCTATATTCTAGGTGAGAAAATCAAAAAGAGAAGGAAGGGGTGTGAGATTGGCTTTAGTCCCTTGAATGTAGCCCATTGTCCCTAAATACCCTCGTGAGCATTGGGCTTCTTTGAGGAGGAGATAATCTGTGCCAGAAGAGAAGGCAAGGTCACTGACTACTACTAAAAGTGGGGAAAAAACTAAATAATATGAGTGAGAGTGTGTCTTGATGAGACTTTCTCAACAGCTGGTATATTACCAACAGAAAGGATCACATTCATAATGACAAACCAAATAAAATGGAGAAAATACCTCAAAAACAACTACAAACCAAAAACAAATTGAGGTAGTGCTCAGACCCTGCAAAGGAAGCATGCTGGTGTCAAATATATTAATTTTAATTAACATTAAAATACACGGAAGTTGAGTACTTTCATCACTATAAGCACAGCCAAATGAACATAATGAATGTTTATGAGGGCATAGGGTGGGAGAACAGTGCCAACCTTATTTCTTACACCAGGAAAAACAGGAACAGCCCCAAGGGAAGGGGCAGGAGACATTATTAGAAAATTGTTTTACTCAGGATATTTTAAACTATGAGAATAATGAAGTATTTCATTTTAACTCTACTAATTGTTCAGGAAATATGGCTCTACTGAGGCCTAATTCAGTTTTAAGTCGTGTAGTTTGTGAAGTTGATAACTGGGTTTGCTGTATAACCTGCAATTTGTATGATGCTGAAATTCCATTTTTTATGAATATAATGGTTTTAACATTTTTTATTACAGTGACTCAAATATTGATGCTAGATATTTTAAGGTATTTAGCAGAGGTTTTACATTTATTCCTAACATTCAGATGGATTTAGCTGAAATTATAATACATTTGAAGTTATATGTTAGAAAGTTAAATTTTAGGGTGTCATATCATGATCAGCTTTCAAATGATCAACCCCACCCCCGTTGAATTTGTTAGGAAAAGTACTTTTAACCTCCCTTTGCATCCACTTTAGTTTTGTTTGAAAGACTTTGATGATGTGAGGAGGCTTTTTCAACAACAGCGTAATTCTCTATGCCTCAATATGTCTCATGATCAGAGACAACTGATGCAGTATAGTTCTGATGAATGCTATTGATTACTCTATTATGATGTATGGCATACTTAGCAATGATTTGCAATATAGCAGAGTGCCTAAAATGAAGTTAATATGGCCTATTATAAAATTGATATTTATTTGCAAGATTTATTGAAGCAAGGTTATATAGATCCAAAGTTATACAAGGTTTGTATGAAGAATACCTTATTATACCTACTATATTCAGTATTCCTAAAATACATAAGAAAATGGTAGATCCACCATTTTCCCAATAATGGCTGCTGGGAGTTTCAAGACTTGTTTGCTAACCTATTTTTGATGGAAAATTAATGATTTTTTTTTCAATAGATTTCCTTATGTTATTAAAGATTCCTGGGATTTTTTAATTAATATTAAGCAGGATTTTTTTGGCTGCTGGTTACAGTTGGTTTGGTTGATCATTTTTCGTGCATTCCACACAAACTCAGAATGAGTTGGTTTAGAGAAGCTTTGCTCTTTTGTGATTTTTTGACTAATAATGAAATTACTATTATAGGTGATTTTATGGAGATTGTTCTTCATAATTATTTCATGTATTTTGAAGGTGACTATTTTAAACAATTGTCCAGATTGTCTATGAGGGCAGCTTGTGCTCAGCTATAAGCAAATATGATATGGTATTTAAAGCAAAATTGTGTGTTTAAATCTGAATATATGGAACACATAGTCACAGTTCATGATTTTGGATAATATTTTTCTTTTATTTGGAAGGGTAATTTATTAGAGTTACATGGTTTTATACATTTTTTGCATAATACTACGGGATTTTTAAAGTTCTCCTGTATATATTCTAAGGAATGCATTAATTATTAACATGTGACAATTATTAAAGTCATTATACAGCAGAAATTTAAATTTAGGTTATACAGGAAACCTACTTTTTCAAATATTTTTTTTTTACATTTCTCTAGCAGCCATTCTTTTGAGTCAAAAGAGTGGGCTAGTGAAAGGGCAGTTGGTAAGAATAGCAAAAATAGTTTCCGAAGAGGATGAAGTTGTTAAAGAAATCTAGATATTGATTAAAATATTCATTAAGAGGGGCTAGCCTAAAAAAATGTTGCCTGATATTAAAGATGTAGTATTAAATAAGAGAAGTGAGAAATTTCTACCCTTACTAGGGAAGGGAATAAAACACATGAAGAGGAACTTAGCAAATGTTATGAACAGATTATGTTGTTAAAATTTTGGAGGAGACTAATGCTATCAAACAGCTTATAATAAATCACTGGAGTGTTATTCAATGTGATAATGTTGCAAGTAAATTAAATGTTTAGGTAGCCAGCCTTGCTTTGTTTATAAAAGACACCCTAATACTAAGGACAGGTTGGAAACAATGAGCATTAACAAGGATTATGGTACAACCAACAGGAGGTTTAATGGATTGAAAAAGTGTGGCTTCTGCAAACAGAACCCTCTAAATACAACTCTTTTCTATAAATTTAAGCTCCCTCAAACACCTCTCTCTGCTAACCCAATTCACTTCACTGACAACAGTAGACCTTTCCTCAACTACACTCCTAACTTACCCTCCCCATTGAACCTGATCACCCATCTTTTACATCTAGTCTCTCTCTCTATTTCTGGTGACATCCATCCCAATTCTTGTCCTGCTGTCTCCACCAACATCTGTTCCTCTACATCACCACAATCATCCTCTCCAATACCATCCACCTAGCTACAATCAATACCCAAAGTGTCTGTAATAAAATACCCAACTTACATGTCTGGCTGTCACATAACCATCCAGACATATTAACCATCTCAGAAACCTGACTCAAACCTCATATCAAAGATACTGAAATTCTTCCCCCTGACTACCAAATCATATGGAATGACAGCCCTAACAAGAAAGGAGGAGGGGTAGCCATAACTTACTTTTCTTTTCTAACAGTCATTCCATTCACTAACCCCATTCCTAAATTCTCTCCTGCTTAACTATCCATAGCCTTCCTAAAAATCAACAAACATAAATCTTTATGTATAGCTACCATCTACATTTTCCCTGATGATAACATCCCCATTCATGAAGACATTCTGTCATGGTTCTTGTCCAACATCAAAAAGGAAACATTCATCCTTAGCAATGTAAACATCAACTGGGCCACCATCTCCTCACAATCTCTGAGCTCAATAATTAATCTCTTTAACTTCTCCAAGCTAATAAACTACCCTACCAGATCCAGTAAAGATGGCTCCTCTGGCACTAGACTAGATTGGATCTTAGCAACTCATCCCAACCTAATCTCAAACAGCAGAATTATACCTGATTCCCTTAGCGACCACCTACCAGCCTATGCCCTCCAGTGTGCCTCTTCTGTCCAAATGCAGCATCAATACATTCAAACTCGTAATGTCATCAACTTCAATCCACAGATGTTTTCTGACTGTCTGAAAAAAATGAATTGGGCCCCCTTAAAATCTCTTTCTCTGGACAGTGCAACTAATTACTTCAACAACTTACTAAACAGTCTAGCCCTGTTAGAATAAAAAGAATAAAAGCCAAAACCACTCCCTGGCTATCTAAAGAAAGCAGAAAACTAATGCTCCACAGAGAGAAATGTTGGAAACAATACCAAAAAAATAAGTTAACAAACTCTCTAATCAAATTCAAACAACTCTGCAACTCAGTGCAGAAACTAATAACTGAAGACTGTTAAGACTTATTACTCCAAACTCCAATCTGAACATAATTCTAACCCCAAAAAGTTCTGGAATTGTATTTCCTCCCTTCTAAACCCTGGTAGAAAAGACAATCCATGCCCTAACCCAAACCTCCCAGACCATGAAATTGCAACTAATTTCAGCACCTTTTTTGTTGACTGCAAGGCCAAACTAACCACAAACCTTTCCATCATGTCTCCCTCTCATAGTCCTCCATCCACTGCTTTTCCCTCTAACACTCCACCTTTCAGTCTTAAATCTATCCCCACCAGCAGCATAAAAAAACTCCTGCTTAAACTAAAGTCTTGCTCCTATGCTCCTGATAATCTGCCTTCATCCTTCCTTAAGATAGCTGCAGACAGCACTTCCATTCTTATCAACAGGTCCATCCAAGAAGCCTATGTCCCCCTCATTCTGGAAGAAAGCTTTTGTCACCGTTCTCCACAAAGGCGGCAATAACACAGACACTACTAACTTCTGTTCTATATCTATTCTCACATCTTTTTTTAAAATCCTCAAAAAGTGCATTCATCACCAACTCTTGCAATACCTAACACACAATCATCTTCTTACCCCAGCACAACATGGCTTCAGTCCCAGCCACAGCACTACCACTGCTCTTCTGTCCTTCTTTGACACCATTAATCATGCTCGCAACTCTGGAAAATCATATCCACCCTTTACTAAGATCTCTCCAAAGCCTTTGACACTGTCTCACATCCTCTCCTCTTATCTCTGCTTTCCTCCCTCAGTTTCTCTCTTTCCTCCATAGCCTAGTTTACAAGTTATCTCTCTCACAGACAACAAGCTGTTAAATGGAAAAATTCCACTTCATCCTTTCTCAACAATCCCTCCGGCGTCCCCCAAGGCTCTATTCTTGGCGCCTTACTTTTCAACATTTTCATTAATAACTTTCACAAATCCATAGATAATGCTACACTGATCCAGTATGCTGATGATTCCATAGTCATCTGTACAGTAAACTCTCCCTCTGAACTCATTCAAAAAACCCAAACAGCCCTCTCCAATACCAAAACTCGGGTGCTAAACAACCATTTTGCTCTCAATGCTAACAAAACAAAAATCATGATATTCTCTCCTTCGAGAAATTTCACCATAGACAAAAGCTCCTTTAAAATAAAAAGCCACAATAACACTTTAAACAAAACTGTACCTCACACCAAACTACTCGGAGTCACCACTGATGACCATTTAAAATTCGATATCCACATCCAAAATAATATAAAAAAAAACACCAAAAACTAGGTCTGCTGTATACACAAAATCACTATCTAACTGCTTCTACCATACATACTCTAGCCTCCTCGTACCTGCTCCCCTCTCATATGTATGGTGCCCCTCTACTTACTCATCTCCAACTTAGCCTAAAAAACAAACTGGAAGCCTAATATAACAAAGTCTGTAAATTTGCTACAGGGTCCAGATACTCCACCCATCACTTCCATTCCCTCCACTCCCTAAACTGTCTTGAGCTTCCTAATTTCCTGAAATTCATACAACTCACCACTGCTTACAAACTCATATTCCAACCCACCATTTGCCCCTCTCTTTCATCTATCTTAACCCCTTACCTCCCCAGTAGTACTCTTAGATCTGAAAGCCAAAACCTCCTTAAAAATCTATAAAACCCAACGCCCTCCTGGCCAATTACTTCTATCACACTCCTTAGCTAAACTATGGAATTCTCTCCCACCTCCCTCCACTGTACTCATAACCACTCTAATTTCAAATCTCTCCTCCATTCTTATCTTAACTCAGACTGGGACTGTTCCTGCTCCCTTCCCAACTAAAATACACTGTTGTCTCTTTCAAACCTCCCTTCAATCTCATCTACTATCACCTCTGATCACTAACATTATTGTTAGAACAGACACTAAGCTTGTATAAACACTTTATGACTTGTACTTTTAATTATATTCTCTGTATTACTTTTGACTTTATCTATATTTTAACATTTGTGTTTTTAAACACATACTCCCTGATTTTGTGTTTTTGTATTTGCATTTTAATTGTATATTTATGTTTTTGTATACTGTATATTCCATACTGTACTTATGTTATGTTCTGTTAACTGCTTTTGGAGCTTTTCTCCCCGGGCCTCCACTGAAAATGGGCTCTGCTTGGCCTAGTGGACTTCCCCGGTCATCAAATTGAAATAAATAAATAAGTAAACAGTGCAAATATATACATGAAGAGCAAGAATTAAAGTTAATCGCATGTAATTAAATAAATAAATTGTCTTTCAGCTTTTCCCGGTTAGGGGTCGCCACAGTGGAACTTCGGTCTGCTAATGATTGGCAGTGGATTTTTATGGTGCCGAGTTGCCAGCCCAACGCCCAACCTTCAAAGAAGGCACACCCATTCACGCATGCATCTACCTGCATGTCTTTAAACATCACTCGACTGCGGGGAGGACATGCAGACTCCACACAGAAGGCGCTCCAGCCGAGAATCGAACGAGAGAACCTCTTGCTGTGAGGCGACAACGCTAATCGCTGTATTAGTTCAAATTAAACTATGCCTGTGATTATAATTCTAAAAGTATGGTCTATATAGCATTCTATGATTATTGTCATGGGTACTATGTGGCAAAACTGAACGTGTATTTAGGAAGAGAATTTATTAGCATTACTACGGTATTAGTAATACAAATGACAATAATACACTTTACAAACATAAATTAAACTACACAAAATAAAATATTTTTTTCTTCTTTTTGGAGCAGGCTCTGCTCAACCCTAGGGGTGGTCCTTGGGAAATACAGAGAGCTTTTATGTCAGATTAGGTTGAATGCTTGTACATCTCCTGGATTCAATAATACTGTCCCTTTAAGTAGTGTATTGAAATTAAATTGTAAATAATATCACATATTTAATTGAATCTGTTGATTTTTAATAAGCTTTGCACAAATTTGGTTTCTTAATCAGATTATATTTGAATGATTTTATATTTACATTCAAACTGTTTTAGTTTTTTTTTATTCAAATCATTTAAATTATTCAGATTGTCATTGTGTAGCTTTGAAATGTTTGGTAACAATGCATCACATGTTTTTGTTTGAGTAGTATTTATTAGACTTGTATCATATAACTAGAAGTTCTGATGAAGTCCTTGTGCTTATGGGAATGAAAACACTCAACCTCTGTGTATTTTAATGTTTAATTAAAATTAATGTATTAATAGATTTGACCCCAGTATGGTTCTTTTGCAGGGTCTAAATGCCACATTCATAATGACTTTTCCAGACGGTGAGGTAACAGAATCTGGAGCCATATCTGCTGGGGTCAATGAGTCACTGTTCAAATGATTGGTTTTGTGCAATTTGCCTTTCTGTATGAACTGGGGAAAAGTGTAGTGGATCCCAAGGGGGGCATTTCTCAACTAGAACATCCTTGGGTGACCCTCCCTGAGGAAAAATGAGGGAAACAGTTTAGTTGTATATCTATTTATCTGCTTATCTATCTACCTAATTATTTGGCACTTATTAACTGGGTTAGAACTGACCCATATGGACCATTTTCAGGCTCAACCCAGGGGAAAATACAACCAAGTATAATAGGACACTCTATAAAAGTATATATACATCAAAGAATGTGAAGATTTCAGACATTATACTTAATGTTTATGTAGTTTCAAAAACAGATTTCAAGTGTTTGGAAATGATGGTTAGTACTGAAACCCGACAGACATTTGTTAGTTAAACAAACACACACACACTCACACACACGCACACACACACAAACACACACACACACACACACACACACACACACACACACACACACACACACACACACACACACACACACACATAAAAATTATAGTGTTATATGCATGGCATACTGATGTAGGGGAGCTAATGCTGAATGAGAATGAGAAATGTAAAGGTGAGAGGGGATTGAGTGGAAGGTAGAAGAGGAAGTGGGAAAAGGTTAGAGAGGAGGGAGTGAGTGTTAGGAATGGGAATATTATTACCTGGGAAATTAAGTTCAGTTCCCACTGAAGAAATACCATTATCAGTTGATCAGTTGGAGAGTAAAGGTTGAAAGCGGAGAGTATATCACTTGTAGTGATATGCTAAAGAGTGAAACATTTGCAGGATATTTTTGTAAATAGGAATTTATTAAATTGTCTTCTGAACTGGTTGAAGAAGATGATGCCCCTTAAGACTGCAGGGACTGACTCACAAGGTTTTAAGGCCAGTATTGAAGAATTGTGGTCTGTTGTGTTTAGTGGAGTGGTAAGGGAGATGGAGGACTGATGGACTGAGACCTAAGGTTACATGAAGAATCTCCTTTTGAGAGTTAGCTAGTAAAGAAATTGAGGTTTCCTGGCCTATACATTTATGTGGTAGGGATAGAAGGAGTAAGGTACATTTTTTCATTAATAGGCAGCCATTTTGTTTTTGCTAGGACAGCACAGTGGTGCTCTCCTTGAGTGGCCAGAGTGAAAATCAGCAAATTTGATGTGTTGTGGTCTACAGAGATGTTTGTGTCTTTTTTGAATGCTTTCACAATAATAGGGAGGCTATATTCAAATTGAGTGAGTCGGACTCCTTTCCCAATAACTGTTTTGCCTTCTGCTGTGAGAAATTGGAATATCATTATAGCCCGCAAAAGAGACTATTAATTTCAGGTTTAGATAAACTAATGTAGACTTGAACACTGTGGTACTGTTCAGGCCAAATCCTAAGGTATTTTAAATGAGGTATGATTTCAATGGATTCAGTGTAATTGTAGTGTGCCCCAGTCCTAAGGGGATGTGGAGAGTTTTTTTCTTCTTGTATTGAAGAGCACTGATTTTGTTTCTTGGTGTTTTGAGTAAGACTGTTAATTGTGAACCACTCTGAAACTGAGTTGGCAGGTCTTTCTCTAGTTCATTTTGAATAGTGACATGGGTGGGATTGGATCTGTAGATATCCATTTCTTTGGCATGTAGGATTATAGGAGTTTGAAGGTGGTGATATGGGAGGTTGTGAAACAGCAGTGAAAACAGGAGTTGAGAGGGTATATCCTTGTAGGATTCCTTCTGTGAGGAGGAGAAGGAAGTGCAAAAACAGGAATGCAGGAAAGAGGGCTTGAGGCACGCACACAGTAGTAGTTTCCAAAGTTTATTCTTCAGACTTTGCTTCAAACAAATGATAAAAGCAATAAAAAACAGTAACCGTAAAGCACTTTTCATCTCACCTCTTAGTGAGACTTCATCAGACAGTTGCAACAAGAATGTTTCAGACAGTAAATACAAATTCAAACCACATCAACTTCCTCCAAGCAAAAGACAAACCCGCCCCCAAGGTAAGCAGGAAAGAACAATGAACCCATTGTATGCTTCTTTAAAAATCCAGCTTCTTGTAAAACAAGTATGTATGCAGTAAATATGTTTGTATATGTGTAAATATAAATATAGCTCATCAGTTCGAAAACACTCTTAAAAGACCTTTTAAAAGTATATTGAGAAATATTAAAAACCATGCTAACATTAAAACCAATAGTTAAGAGAACAGTAAAAAGTGAGAAGTCAAGAATGAAGTGTAAAATTGAAAACAGTATAAAATAAAATACCACTGTGTGAAATAGTATTAAAATCTTAAATAACTTTCAGTAGTAGTTAATAATGACAGTTCTAAAAAGTAGGATGAAAAAATATATAATAAAACATTTATATTCGCCCAATGTCTGAATTTAAAACCATCAAGCTAAAAAGCTATAAATACTGGAGCAGAGAAAACAATCCTGTAAAGGACGTCTGGTGAATATGATAAAAGGTGGAGTAAGAGTGTACACATTCACATAAAATGCTCTGGCTAGACATGTGAGTGCTTTTCCATTACACTCTGAAATTTAGAGTGATTGACCAGGTTACGAGTGATGGAAGGGGTGGCCCTAGTTCATTATTCCTAGAAAAACTGGAATTAATATGGCAACTTCGTACCAGGGCTTGCTACCCGCCAACACTGAATGAAGTTTATTCCATATCTTGCATCCTTAAACTAAAGAGTTTAACAAGGTGAATATATACCTTATTCACTTTGAATGTGTCTGCATTTAGAGTTGTTTATGTGAATGTGTACACTCTTACTCCACCTTTTATCATATTCACCGGAGATCCTTTACAGGACAAACAAGGAAGGATTGCTTCCACTGTGACCATGCAAAAGACTTTGTGGAGATACAAGTTTTTAGGTCACTCAAGTCTAGAATCAGCCTGAATATCTTGGTCATGTTTGGTACTAAAAAGAATATGGAATAAAGTCCTAAATTATTCTGGTCTGGTGGGATCTCTTTGTAGGATGCTGGCCTTCCTTTCATGCCAACAATAACTAATGGTGTGAAATGCCAGGCAAGGAATAGAACGTGGAACTGGGTATGTCAGAGAGAATTTAATTTACTCTGGATATGAGAGTCCTGGTTCACCCATCCATCATGATGGATTTCCATATGATCAAATGGAGTTGCTTTCAAAGGGGGACAGCCAGGAAAGAATTAGGCTCCAAGACTGCTGCTATCAACCTGTAGGTTGTCCATGGTCCAAGAATTGTAGAAGAATTCCACCTTTGGATTCATGACCTTTAAATTGCCATATCTGCTGAGCTGCCTTCTACACTGTAGCTGATTTTGTGCTGTGTGCCCTGCCTGAACCACAATGGTAATGGCTCCTCTTTGCCTGAGAAAAAGAATCTTGAGGTGACTGAAACTTCACACCATCAAAGTGAGAGTTTTGCCCTCTTTTTTCCATACTTTCTAAGAGTTTGTTAACTTCAGGCCTGAACAGACATCCAACCATAAATTAGAGAATATAAAAGTCAATTTGGTGTCTTAAATGAAATTAATTAGAGAAAGCCATGCCAGTAAACAGGAATGCTAGGTCCCCTGACTCTGTTTTAATCTTCTGCAGCATTATAAAGGACTCGCATCATAAGGTTGAAACAGGAACAGTAGATGCCCTGACTCTAGCTGAATCTTCTGCAGCATTACAATGGACTCACATTATAAGGATGGTAAGAGATGATACACTAAAAGATTAGGACAACAATGTCTCTTAATGGCCCCCTTGCAGCTGCTCACTGTCAGTTGATTTCAACAGAAATATCCATCTCAAATTCCATCACATGCAAGAGATAATCAAATGTGCTGAGACAGAGAACATAGATGACACATAAACCTGCTTGCATAGTCTATCCACCACTGTGGGTTCTTTAGCAGGTGGGCGGACAGCTGGACACTAGAGTGTCAGAGCCTTGCTTATGACAGCTGCAAAAATTAAGATATCAGGCTTGGGAGTCTAACAAAACATCAACTATTGCATTCAAAGGATGAGGTCAGCCTTCTTGCTAATAGCAGACTGTATGTTGGGTTTTTCTCAAGAAACTGTAGTGACATCTCCAGAGATGTCCATCAGTGGGGGGAGTATCCATGAGGATTGTTGAGTAGCCCCATTGCCCTTCTGCAGCTTCCTTTGTGGGAAATACACAAGGACAGTGTGTCATCTCCTCTCTATTGTATGAGCTCCAAGTTGGGGGTGATCTGGGGGAGATGTACCGGGGTAAGCATCTTATTCATCATCTTCATCTGCAATGTGGGACTCTTATGGAAAATCTACATGCTTCTTCTTGAATGTAACCTTCCTTTGTGCATTTGAGGGGGGAAATCAGAGATGGGGGAGGAAGATCTCCATTTTAGGGCATACAGCATGGGAGTGGGCTGGAGTAAGTCTGTGAGCCCTCCAATCTGGTGACTAAGAGAAGGAAGGGAGGGTTCACGCACTGGTAGGGTTGGACTGATTGTGCTAACTTAGGGATCTGGAATGGCACTAGTGGAAACCAGTGTAGTTATGATGTTGATGCCAAAGGCTGAGTTGGGACCAGAGAGTTGATGCTAAAAATCCTGAAGCCAGAAAAGCCTGGCCTGACATTGATGCTGTAAAGGTTGCAATTAATATGGGTGTCAAAAAAAACAGGGTTCAGCAATCACACTGACACTGAAAACATCATTGGCACTAGCAAAAAAGGCATCAAAAACAGGATGCACAGAATGCCATCACAGTAGTTAAAACTGACAGATGTTCTGACATTGAGATTGGCACTTGATAGGGGACAGCAATGCCAGCACCCCCAGAGACCTGTTTCAAAAACTGCAATGCTTTTACAGAATTCTGAGAGATCCCTAAAACAAATGAAAAAGTAATGACCTGGATTCTCTGTTTCTTAAATATAGAACAGGAGAACGAGTAAAAAAGAACCTTCCTTCACCCTTCATCAGGGGCCCTGCCAATTGCAAACCCTTTAACTAGTATAAATTACCTCTGATATCACATATGGTAGGGAAGGGGCAGCTCTTGGCATAGAAGGGTTTAATAATCTTCAGACAGGGGTGGTTTTCCATCTGAACTAGAAGAGTCTTTCCTAACAACATTTGGAGATAACTGAAACCTGTAAATTATGAACCTCCCTAAGTATTAGTTTTTTGAATAGATTCCAGTTTAGGTAAAGGAGCTGGGGAAAAATTGTTGTGGATTCCAGTTCATGCTGTTTGCCATTTTTCCCTTTTTTGATTGGTTTTGTTTATGAGAAGCTGATGGCTCCGATGGTGAGAGCAGATAAAGCCTGATGCAGCAAGTGCAATCTAGCATAGGCTTTGTTTATCTTAAAGGTAAATTTCAACAATCCCTTGCTGATGGAATGCTTGTATGTTGTGTTGCTCCCCTAAGCAATACATGCAGAACATGTGCCAGCTCCTTTGGGCAGAATATTCCTCCCAGTGGTACACCTATGAAAGGACATGCCATCAGAACTCATTAATGACTGAATACAAGGAGGAAATGTCCCATGAAAAGCTGTACATAATTAGTTTAAAGTAATGGTGGGAATGGCAAAGGTAGGAGGGGGTAGGAAATGTGCCCTGAACAAAACAAAACAAAGAAGTTCTCAGACTGGAGTAGCCTTAATGGGGTCTTTCAGCAGGGCATAACCTCTCTACAGGAAAAGTCTACTCCTACTATTGCTAGATATGAGTCATTTGTTCTCAAAGTGAGAAGTTTGTCTGCTGTTTGAAGACATAATAGAGAAGGCAAGGTGGGTGACCAAAAAGTTTATACAAACCAGGATTATTCAAGTCCAATGCAAAATATGATGTTTTAAGGTAATACTGCCATCTAGGGCTAAAATGTTTGTGGATTCCAAGAGTGCTCTTTCTTGAATAAGTGTAATGCTGGTTCATAAACTAACCAACTGGAGACAGCAGGTTGAAGTGCTCCAGAGCCAAGGAGTGATTCAGAGAGAACAACAAGCAACCCAAAGACTGGCCATCCTGACCACTATATGGATAAATGAAAATTTTCCAATGAATGCTGAAAACAAAGCTTGGTCGTGACCCTTTATTATTGTGTTAGGCTGGATAAGGACATATACTGTTTAAACATTGTCTTAACACATGACATTTTCCTACATTTTTAAACACCTGGACTTCTACTTACAGTACAATCAGCTGGGGCTAATTTACTTTTATTGTCTGTTCTAGTGGACTACAAGATAACTGCTTTGGATATATGCAGATATGTATATGCCTGCTAGTAACTGTATACCATTGCTTAACCCCCCACCCCACCCCCACACCCTTTTTTCTTTCTTTTTCTTTCTTTCTTTCTTTCTTTCTTTCTTTCTTTCTTTCTTCTTTCTTTCTGACTGAAGTAAGGGTTTACTGGGATCCTGGCATATAAGCTAATTTCTCATGGCTTGTTTTCTATGTGAGGGACTGGGGAACCCAAAACTTTATGTATATGTCAAACATAAGGGCACATGTTGTGGTACTTGGTAAGTATAGAGGAATTATATAAGTTTGATAATGTAAGACCTTTGTGATGTCCTCTGTAGGCTGAACTGTTGCCAGTGATTATCCAGGTCAATAAGTGGATGCAAAGCTGGAAATACAGGGATTTTAGAGTTAAATTTGATTCCCCTTGGGGATCATTATGGGTGCTTTTTTATAGCATTAGAATATTAGACATAGAGAAATGTTAAAGCAATCTCATTTGGTACCCTGTATAGTTGGGGAGGGAGCTCAGTTGGGGATTTAATGGGTTAATATATAAATATTTCCATATTTGATATGAAATTCTAAATCATTTCATCTGGTAGGACAAGTAAACTTGAAGCATTATTTGTTAGGGCGAGGTCCTGTGCCTTTGAGGAGGGCAGTAATTTATATGTCTGCTTACACATAGCAATTGTATAGTTTTTAACAGTTAAACAGGGTTTGTTTGTTTTTGCAGTATAAGTCTTTTTTTACTACTATTGTTTACCTATATGTACTTAAGATAAGGGTTACATTATTTGTGCATATCTTTGATTCTTACATGTTTTTGGGTTGTGAAATGCCTAAACCACCATGGTTGCTTTATATTCTGCTACCAGCACTATATTTAGTAATATGGATGATAGTCAAATCATAGGATGGCTGTTTATTGACATGACTAGTGCATACACAACTATGAATCACTTTGTACTAGTGAATCAGTCCATACTACTTAACACACTTGCAAAACTCAGCTTTAGTAGTAATACTATACAATAGTCCAAAAGTTGTCTGGAAAACAGATTTATCCAGGTACTGGCTAATAACTTCTTGTCTGACATTCCGTCAATGCTGTTGTTCCACAAGGCTCTGTCCTGGGACCTCTTATCTTCTCTCTCTCTCTCTCTCTCTCTTCATAAATGATCTCACTGATGACATACAAAGCCTCGGTGCAGTTATGTATGCAGATGACATTTTTGTACTGAATTCCAGCAGGTCGCTTTCAGAACTTCAACAAAAACCTCAGACCTCAATCACTACTCTATGTAACTGGACTTACAGTAATATAGTAACAGTTAAGACATACAGATGCATGATGTTTGCTACTACCTAGAGACTACAAGGTCTTCCCCCACTAGCAATAAAATATAATGAGGTGAACTTAATCCTAAACATCAAAGAAGGCCTTAACTTTTGCATCACATGCAAACATTATTGTGAGCAGATAACTTAATCAGTTAAAGCTATGCTGCAAAATTTCCCATCTACTCATTACCTTTGCATGACTTTCTGTAGCCAAAATATTCTAATCCCAAAAACTGCGTATGGCCTGCCACTATTAACCATGTATTCTAGTTCCAGCACTCACAAATTGATACTGATGAAAATAAAATCTGCAGATTTGTACTGTTGTCAGATCTCTGCACTCATCACTGCAATTTTCTAAAATGTCTCATTTGGTTAGCCATCCACTATAGAGCTAACTTAATCAAAGTACACTCCTTTTTAAAATAATAAAGTCAGGTCATTGTCCTTCCCTGGAGTAAAAATTGCAGATTAGGGAACAAACTTATTCCCTCTGGGAATACAATGATGACTCTATCTCCTTTGTTAAGCCTTGATTCAAAACCGCTAAAGCTGAAAGAGCATTAACGATGTTAGGTCACTGCACTTGGAATAACCTACCATCAGAGGTCAGGCAACAGGAGACACAACATTTAGGTGTAAAAGAACAACTAACAAATAAAGCCATCTGCACTTGCTTTTTGGACAGCGGATTAAAAACAGTCTGAGCTTGTCTAAAAAAAACATTGATTTATTGAATGTCTATACTTTATGTAAAATATATATATATATATATATATATATATATATATATATATATATATATATATATATATATATGTATGTTACACACAAGATTTTGTACACACATTCTTTTAATTGCTTCCAGGTATTTTAACTATGCATGCAACATGCTTCATTAATTGTTTTTACTATTGTAATTTCCTGCAACAAGTGTAATTTATGTGTTTGCCCTAATGGGCCTGGCTTGTGGTTGGAGAGTGTCTGATGGCACGCCTACCTGCTCAGTTATCAAATTTAAATATTTATTTATTTTTTTTAATTTTGATTATAGTACAGATGTGGTTAATTATTCTCAAGTTGTTATTATGTGACAGGCAGAAAGGTGTGACATGTGGTCATGGAAAGCAGCAGTATATGTTTCTTGTCACTTTTGTACCATCCGTATGATGGTGTGTTGGTGGGGGTCTAAGGCTGAGGTATTAAACGTTTTGAAGAGAGACAGCACCACATTATTTCCACGGACTGTCAATGGAATCATCAACCCTATTAAGAAGAAGATGATGTTTACAATAATACTAACCTGTAGACCACTGCTTGTGGTGGTTATATTCTTATTTGAAGGGAAAGAAGGGCCTTGTTATTTGTTCCTCTTACAAGACAAATTTTCAGTCATGACTATAAGTTATTTATGATGACTATAGTGGAGCAGCTGCCAATCAATGTGGTTGTGTGGGAGGGTCTCACATGCGGGATTAACATCATTGAAACACTGGTTTTGCCTGAGTATAACCTAAAATAATAATAGACCCTTTTGATTCTAAGAGGAGTTGGTTAGGCTGAAGTGGGAGTATGCCTTATTTAAATCCCATCTTTGATGATGCTCACAGAGGAATTTATGGAATGTATTAAAAGGATTTGTACAGAGTCTTTCGCAAGGTAAACAATTCATCTCTGTTTGCTAAATCCTTTCAGTTAATTAGAGGTACCCAGCAAGGTTGTCTCCTTTCTCTTCTGCTTTTTTTGCTGTACAGATACAGATATAGATACATTCACAGGGTAGAACTCTCTTTTTTAATCAAATGACTCCAGTTTTCTCAATTTTCTGCAAAACCAGTCTGTGATAGCAGCACTTTATCTTAGGACACTGAGATTAATTCTGGTTTCCACTTATATGGTTCCAATGCATGTTTCCATACGAGAGTTTTACAATGGACACTCAGACATAAATTGAATCAGTTACTAGATACCTTAGGTATCCCAATCAGGATTTCTAATAATTGTAATGATCACCTCAGATGGTAGATTCATAAGTCAAATTTCAAATTCCCTCCTCAGCTGTGATGGTCACCATGAAAGCTTCTGATCTAGGTGGTATTATTGTCAAGAGCAGACCAATCAAAGTACATGGACACAAACAGAGGCATCTCTGCCAATCAGAATTCTGGAAATAAAGATGGTCATTTTGACCATACAGATGTTCAAGGTACCCTCTCACCAGGTGTTATTGTCAACTACTTTAATATAGTCATAGTATAGTATATAAGCATGCAAGGGGGAACCCAATCTTATCCTGTATGTTGGGAAGCTGTGAGAGTTTGGGCGGTAGAGCTTCATATCCAGTCACCATCTTCTCTAAAACTTAAGACATCTCAAACAATGCATGAAAAATTAAATTTAAGACATTTTAAATGATGCATGAAAAATAAAACTCCATAAACAGTCAACAGGTATAAAAACATCCACATAGAACTTACCTAAAAAATACATTCAAACACACATGAACAAGTTCATTTCCATAAAATCATCTGTTTCTTTTTCAAAACAGGTTTTAGGCTTACAGCCATATTAATTCCAGGTTTAACATCTGCTTGAAGCATCACTATCCACTTATGCTCATTATTTTCTAGCATATTATTATTATTATCCCCCCCCTTCTGTTTTTAGGGACAATGTTTGTCATGCTAAACTTAAGAGTGTTCATCACCCATTTCACCAATATGCTTTGTAACAGCATTAGTGCCTACTCCTTGTCTAATATCCGACTTATGTTCAACAATATGCTCTTTAAGTTTGTGTGTTGTTTTCCCTATATAAAAAGCTGTACATTTCATGCAGGTAGCAAGGTAAACTATATTATAAGTGTTGCATGTAGCAAATACTTTAAAATTATATATCTTTCAAGTTATAGGATGCACAAATTCTGGATCTGTAAGAATGTCAGGGCAGCATACACAGTTAAAGCATGGGAAAGTCGCTATTTTGTTACTACACTTATTTTCTACAACTTGCAGCTCCTTATAGCATAAGTATTTCTTCAAGTTTTTACTATTTCTATATGAGAAACTCGGTCTGCCACCTATAACCTCCCTGATTTTAGGTACAGTTGACAATAACCTGCAATTTTTCAGGATAATATTTTGGTCATCCCTAGTTCTTCTATTGTCTGTAGTCAAATAGCTTAGCCGTTCGGATTTACCTTTCCCCCCAGTAACCTTTTCCCAGATGGAAAAATGAGTCCACTTGCTTTTATACATTTTTTCTGATGTTGGGTCTCTAAACAAAGTTAAAGATCTGTGCCAACACTTTCTGGGCATGAAGGGTCTATGTGCATTATTAGAATTAGAGAAATTGTGTGGTTAGACATAGGGAGTGAAGTTCCAGGTGAGATTTGCCAGATGGGTGCAACTGTTGTCTCTTGGTTAACCTCGGAATAGGGCTGTCCAGAAGCTGCGGCCATAGTTTGAGAATGCACACCTGCTGAGACTTAAATGGCACTATCAGAATGACTTTGGCCTTTTGCATCTTGGCTTTCTTCAGCAACCAGTGAATATGGGGAAATGGGGGGAAGTATAAATGAAACACAGGACCTACTTCCAGATACGTGCATTTCTGGAATATCCTCCTAAGGGAGAAATAATGAAAAAACATGCTACATTTCATGTAGGTTTGGAATGTATAGAGGTCACAACAAGGCTTTTCTCAATACAGACCAGAGATCTGTGATAACCCAATTTGTTCACAGATAGACTCAGGCATTGCCTGCTGATTCCATATGACTGGTCTTGAAGCTCATTTATAGCCAAATTTTGATTGCTGACTATGTTATGTGATGTAATTAAGCTTCATGAAAGGAAAAGGAAGTGTTTTGTTCTGTTTCTTCACACTGATGAAGGAGGGTGGCCTAATGGTTAAGGTGTTTGCCTTACAAACACAGGTGCAGGGTTTGAGTCTCATAAGGGATAATTGGCTAAGTTTAAAATGGCTCGCAAGGGCAGTTAACTTAGTACTAGTCTATGAACCTATTAAAGAAGTTTCATTGTATTGAAGCTGCTATCAAGTGTTTCCTTGCACTGGAATTTTTTTTGCTTGATATATTTGTGATTAAGAGACAAGTTAACTGAAATGAGGAAATACCTCTTAATTGGCTAATTTGAAAGTCTCTGAATTGCCCTAACTACCATTAGTACTACTCAGCACTTTCTTCTGGTAGTTAACACTAGCAATCCATGCATTGCCTTGGCATAGGCATCCCCTCATTCAGTCCCCCCCCCCCCACACACACACTACATACGCCATACCTGTCCCTGAGATGACTGAATGTCTCCCATGTCTCCTTTTATGTATTTCCTTCCCTCGTAAATCACAATTAATTACATTCAGCCATTAGTGCCAGACATTATAGAGTTTCAAACTCTTACTGTGCAAAAACTACATCACAATGCTAGACCTGTTGCTCTATTAACTTTTTAAGTGACTCCCGGGTGACATTTCAGAAATTCTCTCTGGCATAGTCTATTGCTCCTCACAAATTTCTTCTGAATCCTACTCCCACAAAGACACCCCCACACACCTCTCAACTTCTTAGAGCAAGAAATCTGGACAAATACATAAATAAAAGTGGGACAAAGGCCCAGAAATAGCAACAATTTTTAAATATTGCTTTTACAAACTTAGAAGGTTGATAGAAAAACAGGTTTTGCATTAGCATGAATTTTCTGAAGGATATGAAGTCTGAAAATCAAATGTATCTCCTACCCTTCAACCTATTCAGACACCAACCCAAAGCCATCAACTACTTCTAACCCTATCATTAATAACCCCCATACTCAACAAAATGTCATATGAACCCAATTCTCTTTTCAGCCCATACCCACTGACACCATTAAGAAACCACTACAAAAACTAAAACCCTGCTCAACCTCAGCTGATAATCTTCCAACACACTAACTCAAACTGGGTTCCAGCTCAATTGCCTACCCAATCAGTATCATATAAATAGGTCTTTATCTGAATTAGAAGTACCTATCATATAGAAACAATCTCACATCACCTCATCCGATAAGGAGGCAACTCTTTTGAACCATCCAATTTCCATCCTATATCCATCTTGTCACCAATATCCAAAATTATCGAGAGAGGTATCCATCAGCAGGTAATGCAATACCTATTGTAATAAATCTTTTAACCAAAACCCTACATGGCTTCAGACCCAGCCACAGCACAGCTACAGCTCTATTATCCTTTACAAGCACCATGAACAAGGCCAGAGATGCAGGATGCTATACAGCCTCAGTGTTCCTTGATCTCACTATGGCCTTTGGTCACTCTCTGTATTCATACTCTGTCTATGGAATTCACTACCTCTAGCCACCAGGTGTGTGCCTGGCCTAACCCATTTCAAAGCTTCTTTAAAAAAATCATCTCAAAAATACATGGCTTTGCTCCTGCATAAAGCCTGCCTAATGCTCAGTTCTTCCTCTTCTTCCACATTAGCTTTATCCTCAGCTCTCCTTATTCTCCTTCTTCCCCATTAGCTTTATCCTCAGCTCTTCTTCTTCTTCCCATTAGCTTCATCCTCAGCTCTTCTTCTTCTTCCCCATTAGCTTCATCCTCAGCTCTTCTTGTTCTTCTTCCCCATTAGCTTTATCCTCAGCTCTTCTTCTTCCCCATTAGCTTTATCCTCAGCTCTTCTTCTTCTTCTTCCCCATTAGCTTTATCCTCAGCTCTTCTTCTTCCCCATTAGCTTTATCCTCAGCTCTTCTTCTTCTTCTTCCCCATTAGCTTTATCCTCAGCTCTTCTTCTTCCCCATTAGCTTTATCCTCAGCTCTTCTTCTTCTTCGTCCCCATTAGCTTTATCCTCAGCTCTTCTTCTTCTTCCCCATTAGCTGTATCCTCAGCACTTCTTCTTCCCTATTAGCTTTATCCCCAGCTCTTCTTCTTCTTCCCCATTAGCTTTATCCTCAGCTCTTCTTCTTCCCCATTAGCTTTATCCTCAGCTCTTGTTCTTCATCTTCCCCATTAGCTTTATCCTCACCTCTTCTTCTTCTTCTTCCCATTAGCTTCATCCTCAGCTCTTCTTCTTCTTCTTCCCCATTAGCTTCATCCTCAGCTCTTCTTCTTCTTCTTCCCCATTAGCTTTATCCTCAGCTCTTCTTCTTCTTCTTCCCATTAGCTTTATCCTCAGCTCTTCTTCTTCTTCTTCCCATTAGCTTCATCCTCAGCGCTTCTTCTTCTTCTTCCCCATTAGCTTCATCCTCAGCTCTTCTTCTTCTTCTTCCCCATTAGCTTTATCCTCAGCTCTTCTTCTTCCCCATTAGCTTTATCCTCAGCTCTTCTTCTTCACCATTAGCTTTATCCTCAGCTCTTCTTCTTCGTCTTCCCCATTAGCTTTATCCTCACCTCTTCTTCTTCTTCTTCCCCATTAGTTTTATCCTCAGATCTTCTTCTTCTTCCCCATTAGCTTTATCCTCAGCTCTTCTTCTTCTTCCCCATTAGCTTTATCCTCAGCTCTTCTTCTTCTTCCTCATTAGCTTTATCCTCAGCTCTTCTTCTTCCCCATTAGCTTTATCCTCAGCTCTTCTTCTTCTTCGTCCCCATTAGCTTTATCCTCAGCTCTTGTTCTTCTTCCCCATTAGCTTTATCCTCAGCACTTCTTCTTCCCCATTAGCTTTATCCCCAGCTCTTCTTCTTCTTCCCCATTAGCTTTATCCTCAGCTCTTCTTCTTCGCCACTAGCTTTATCCTCAGCTCTTGTTCTTCATCTTCCCCATTAGCTTTATCCTCACCTCTTCTTCTTCTTCTTCTTCCCATTAGCTTCATCCTCAGCTCTTCTTCTTCTTCTTCCCCATTAGCTTCATCCTCAGCTCTTCTTCTTCTTCCCCATTAGCTTTATCCTCAGCTCTTCTTCTTCTTCCCCATTAGCTTTATCCTCAGCTCTTCTTCTTCTTCTTCTTCCCATTAGCTTCATCCTCAGCTCTTCTTCTTCTTCTTCCCCATTAGCTTCATCCTCAGCTCTTCTTCTTCTTCTTCCCCATTAGCTTTATCCTCAGCTCTTCTTCTTCCCCATTAGCTTTATCCTCAGCTATTCTTCTTCCCCATTAGCGTTATCCTCAGCTCTTCTTCTTCGTCTTCCCCATTAGCTTTATCCTCACCTCTTCTTCTTCTTCTTCCCCATTAGCTTTATCCTCAGCTCTTCGTCTTCTTCTTCTTCCCCATTAGCTTTATCCTTAGCTCTTCTTCTTCCCCATTAGCTTTATCCTCAGCTCTTCTTCTTCTTCGTCCCCATTAGCTTTATCCTCAGCTCTTCTTCTTCTTCCCCATTAGCTTTATCCTCAGCACTTCTTCTTCCCCATTAGCTTTATCCCCAGCTCTTCTTCTTCTTCCCCATTAGCTTTATCCTCAGCTCTTCTTCTTCCCCATTAGCTTTATCCTCAGCTCTTGTTCTTCATCTTCCCCATTAGCTTTATCCTCACCTCTTCTTCTTCCTCTTCCCATTAGCTTCATCCTCAGCTCTTCTTCTTCTTCTTCCCCATTAGCTTCATCCTCAGCTCTTCTTCTTCTTCTTCCCCATTAGCTTTATCCTCAGCTCTTCTTCTTCTTCCCCATTAGCTTTATCCTCAGCTCTTCTTCTTCTTCTTCCCATTAGCTTCATCCTCAGCTCTTCTTCTTCTTCTTCCCCATTAGCTTCATCCTCAGCTCTTCTTCTTCTTCTTCCCCATTAGCTTTATCCTCAGCTCTTCTTCTTCCCCATTAGCTTTATCCTCAGCTATTCTTCTTCCCCATTAGCGTTATCCTCAGCTCTTCTTCTTCGTCTTCCCCATTAGCTTTATCCTCACCTCTTCTTCTTCTTCTTCCCCATTAGCTTTATCCTCAGCTCTTCGTCTTCTTCTTCTTCCCCATTAGCTTTATCCTCAGCTCTTCTTCTTCCCCATTAGCTTTATCCTCAGCTCTTCTTCTTCTTCGTCCCCATTAGCTTTATCCTCAGCTCTTCTTCTTCCCCATTAGCTTTATCCTCAGCTCTTCTTCTTCTTCGTCCCCATTAGCTTTATCCCCAGCTCTTCTTCTTCTTCCCCATTAGCTTTATCCTCAGCTCTTCTTCTTCCCCATTAGCTTTATCCTCAGCTCTTGTTCTTCATCTTCCCCATTAGCTTTATCCTCACCTCTTCTTCTTCCTCTTCCCATTAGCTTCATCCTCAGCTCTTCTTCTTCTTCTTCCCCATTAGCTTCATCCTCAGCTCTTCTTCTTCTTCTTCCCCATTAGCTTTATCCTCAGCTCTTCTTCTTCTTCCCCATTAGCTTTATCCTCAGCTCTTCTTCTTCTTCTTCCCCATTAGCTTCATCCTCAGCTCTTCTTCTTCTTCTTCCCCGTTAGCTTTATCCTCAGCTCTTCTTCTTCCCCATTAGCTTTATCCTCAGCTCTTCTTCTTCCCCATTAGCTTTATCCTCAGCTCTTCTTCTTCGTCTTCCCCATTAGCTTTATCCTCACCTCTTCTTCTTCCCCATTAGTTTTATCCTCAGATCTTCTTCTTCTTCCCCATTAGCTTTATCCTCAGCTCTTCTTCTTCTTCCCCATTAGCTTTATCCTCAGCCCTTCTTCTTCTTCCCCATTAGCTTTATCCTCAGCTCTTCTTCTTCCCCATTAGCTTTATCCTCAGCTCTTCTTCTTCTTCGTCCCCATTAGCTTTATCCTCAGCTCTTCTTCTTCTTCCCCATTAGCTTTATCCTCAGCACTTCTTCTTCCCCATTAGCTTTATCCCCAGCTCTTCTTCTTCTTCCCCATTAGCTTTATCCTCAGCTCTTCTTCTTCACCATTAGCTTTATCCTCAGCTCTTGTTCTTCATCTTCCCCATTAGCTTTATCCTCACCTCTTCTTCTTCTTCTTCCCATTAGCTTCATCCTCAGCTCTTCTCCTTCTTCTTCTTCCCCATTAGCTTCATCCTCAGCTCTTCTTCTTCTTCTTCCCCATTAGCTTTATCCTCAGCTCTTCTTCTTCTTCCCCATTAGCTTTATCCTCAGCTCTTCTTCTTCTTCTTCCCATTAGTTTCATCCTCAGCTCTTCTTCCTCTTCTTCCCCATTAGCTTCATCCTCAGCTCTTCTTCTTCTTCTTCCCCATTAGCTTTATCCTCAGCTCTTCTTCTTCCCCATTAGCTTTATCCTCAGCTATTCTTCTTCCCCATTAGCTTTATCCTCAGCTCTTCTTCTTCGTCTTCCCCATTAGCTTTATCCTCACCTCTTCTTCTTCTTCTTCCCCATTAGTTTTATCCTCAGATCTTCTTCTTCTTCCCCATTAGCTTTATCCTCAGCTCTTCTTCTTCTTCCCCATTAGCTTTATCCTCAGCTCTTCTTCTTCTTCCCCATTAGCTTTATCCTCAGCTCTTCTTCTTCCCCATTAGCTTTATCCTCAGCTCGTCTTCTTCTTCCCCATTAGCTTTATCCTCAGCTCTTCTTCTTCTTCTTCCCCATTAGCTTTATCATCAGCTCTTCTTCTTCCCTATTATCTTTATCCTCAGATCTTCTTCTTCCCCGTTAGCTTTATCCTCAGCTCTTCTTCTTCTTCCCCATTAGCTTTATCCTCAGCTCTTCTTCTTCTTCTTCTCCATTAGCTTTATCTTCAGCTCTTCCTCTTCTTCCCCATTAGCTTTATCCTCAACTCTTCTTCTTCCCCATTAGCTTTATCATCCTCATCTGTCACATTTCACTCCCTCACAGTCTGCAAGATCCTAAGGCTCTCCTAACTCGTGTTTCTATACCATATCCTTAAGTTACTGCTCAGACTGTAATGCCTCTATTCTTCTTAACTCTCTCATTATCTTTCTGCATCACTAACTTTCTAGCTGTTATTTTCCTAACTTAAACCAACATTCTATTTTTCATGTACTATAACAGTCAGTATCATACATTGCACTACCCCATACTATTTTTGGACACTATCTCCTCATAGGCTATGAATATGGTGAGAGAATGACTACAATCGTCTACAATGTTTTAACTCAAAATAATCGTCCAAATGTGTAGTATATCTTGTAACATACTTTATGTTCTTTCAACTTATTTTTGTATAGTATTTCTAATGTAATCTTTATTGTATTGTATTTTACTTTATTTGTATTATACTGTATGTGGAGATTTTCTCCCCAGGCCTCTACTGAAAATGGGTTCTGTAGACCCATTCAGGTCACCAACCCAGCCACTGGGGATGCACAAGCCAGTGCATTGCTTTGTGTTGGTCCCAAGCCTGGATAAATGAGGAGGGTTGTGTCAGGAAGGGCATCCGGCATAAAACTTCACCAAATAATTAATGCGGACACCAGTAAATATTTCTATACCAGATCGGTCGAGGCCTGGGTTAACAATAACCGCCACCAGTACTGTTAGCCAACAGGGTGCTGGCAGAAATTGGGCTACTGTTGGCTGAAGGAGGAGAAGAAGCGGAAGGCATGGCTGAAGGCAGGAAGAGAAAAGAAAGGCTAGGACTGTGGTAGTGAGGGGTCGGAACTTTGAATGTTGTCAGTATGACTGGTATAGGGAGAGAGCTAGCTGATATGATTGACAGAAGGAAGGTTGGTATATTGTGTGTGCAAGAGACTAGATGGAAGGAGAGTAAGGCTAGGTGTATCGGAGGTGGGTTCAAATTGTTTTATCATGGTGTGGATGGGAGGAGAAATGGCGTAGGAGTTATCCTGAAGGAACAGTATGATAAGAATGTTTTGCAGGTGAAAAGAGTGTCGGATAGAGTGATGTTTATGAAGCTGGAAATTGATGGTGTAATGATGAATGTTGTTAGTGCATATGCTCCACAAGTTGGGTGTGCGATGGAGGAGAAAGAAAAATTTTGAGTGAGTTGGATGAATTGGTGATGACTGTACCCAAGGGTGAGAGAGTTGTGATTGGAGCAGATTTCAATGGGCATGTTGGTGAAGGGAACAGAGGGGATGAGGAAGTGATGGATAGGTATGGTGTTAAACAAAGGAATGCAGAAGGTCAGATGGTAGTGGAGTTTGTGAAAAGGATGGACATGGCTGTGATGAATACATATTTTAACAAGAGGGAGGAGCATAGGGTGACATACAAGAGTGGAGGAAGATGCACACAGTTGGATTATATCTTATGTAGGAGAGCCAGTTTGAAGGAGATTGGAGACTGTAAAGTGGTGACCAGGAAACGTGTAGTTAGGCAGCATAGGATGGTGGTTTGCAGGATGACGTTGGTGGTTTGTAGGATGACGTTGGTGATCAAGAGAAGGAGGAAATGTGTGAGGGCAACACCAAGGATCAAATGGTGGAAACTGAAAAAGGGTAATTATGAGGTGGAGTTCAGGGATGAGTTAAGACAGGCACTGGGTGGCAGTGAAGAGGTACCAAATAGCTGGGTAACTACAGCAGAGCTAGTAAGGGAGATGGCTAGAAAGGTGCTTGGTATGACATTTGGACAGATGAAGGACAGCAAGGAGACATGGTGGTGGAATGAGGAAGTACAGGAGAGTATACAGAGAAAGAGGTTGGCAAAGAAGAAGTGGGATTGTCAGAGAGATGAAGAAAGTAGACAGGAGTATAAGGAGATGAGGTGCATGGCAAAGAGAGAGGTGGCAAAGGCTAAGGATAAGGCATATGAAAAGTTGTATGAAAGGTTGGACACTAAGGAGGGAGAAAAGGACCTGTACCAATTGGCTAGACAGAGGGACCAAGCTAGGAAAGATGTGCAGCAGGTAAAGGTGATAAAGGATAATGAATGAAACATACTCACAAGCGAGGAGAGTGTGTTGAGGAGATGGAAAGAGTACTTTGACGGGTTGATGAATGAAGAGAATGAGAGGGAGAGAAGGTTGGATGATGTGGGGATAGTGAATCATGAAGTGCAATGGATTAGAAAGGAGGAAGTAATGATAGCTATGAAGAGGATGAAGAATGGAAAGGCTGTTGGTCCAGATGACATACCTGTGGAAGCATGGAGGTATGGCAGTGGAGTTTTTACCCAGATTGCTTAATTAAATCTTGGAAAGTGAGAGGATGCCTGAGGAATGGAGAAAAAGTGTTTTGGTACCGATTTTTAAGAATAAGGGTGATGTGCAGAGCTGTATTTACTACAGAGGGATTAAATTGATCAGTCACAGCATGAAGTTATGGGAAAGAGTAGTGGAAGCTAGGTTAAGAAGGGACGTGATGATTAGTGATCAGCAGTATGGTTTCATGCTGGGAAAGAGCATTACAGATGCGATGTTTGCTCTGAGAGTGTTGATGGAGAAGTACAGAGAAGGTCAAAAGGAGTTACACTGTGTTTTTGTAGACTTACAGAAAGCATATGACAGGGTGCCTAGAGAGGAGTTGTGGTATTGTATGAGGAAGTCAGGAGTGTCAGAGAAGTATGTAAGAGTGGTACAGGATATGTACAATGGCAGTGTGAGGTCTGTGGTGGGAGTGATGGATGCGTTTAAGGTGGAGGTGGGGTTACATCAAGGATCAGCTCTGAGCCCTTTCTTATTTGCAATGGTGATGGACAGGTTGATAGATGAGATCAGACAGGAGTCCGCGTGGACTATGATGTTTGCAGATGACATTGTGATCTGTAGTGAGAGTAGGGAACAAGTGGTGGAGACCCTGGAGAGATGGAGATATGCCCTAGAGAGAAGAGGAATGAAGGTCAATGGGACTAAGACAGAATATATGTGTGTGAATGAGAGGGAGGATAGAGGAATGGTGAGGATGCAAGGAGTAGAGGTGGCGAAGGTGGATGAGTTTAAATACTTGGAATCAATAGTTCAGAGTAACGATGAGAGTGTAAGAGAGGTGAAGAAGAGAGTACAGGCAGGATGGAGTGGGTGGAGAAGAGTGTCAGGAGTGATTTGTGACAGACGAGTACCAGTAAGAGTGAGAGGGAAAGTCTACAAGAGGGTAGTGAGACCAGCTATGTTATATGGATCGGAGACAGTGGCATTGACAAAAAGGAAGGAAGGAGTTTGAGCTGGATGTGGCAGAGTTAAAGATGTTCAGATTTGCACTGGGTGTGACGAGGATGGACAGGATTAGGAATAAGTATATTTGAGGGTCAGCCTAGGTTGGAAGGTTTGGAGACAAAGCCAGAGAGACAAGATTACATTGGTTTGGACATGTGCAGAGGAGGGATGCTGAGTATATTGGGAAAAAGATGCTAAAGATGAAGCTACCAGGTAACAGGAAAAGAGGAAGGCCTAAGATAAGGTTTATGGGTGTGGTGAGAGAGGACATGCAGGTGGTTGGTGTGATAGAGCAAGATGCAGAGGACAGGAAGAAATGGAAACAGTTTTTTGATGCACATGTTTCTGTTATAGTTCTTGATCCTTATGATGAACATTCCCTGTTGCTTTTCATGATAATTGCAATGAACACATCTTGTTGCTTTTCATGTTTTGCTGTGTAGTATTCAGGTAGTTACTGAGTTACACAAGTGTAGCTGTTAGAAGGACTGAATAATGCAGCACTAGTAGGATTTATTTTATCTAAGGCTGTGCTGATTATGGAAGCCACCCAGGGAAGAGCTCTTTAAATGCTATGTTGTTTATAAAAACTCATAACAGACATAGAAAAGAAATAGTTATTTCAAAATTAACTCCAAAAGATGCATGAATGCTATTTCTCTTCTTAGTACGCTTGCAACTAACTGTGTGTAAAGTAGGATTGAGTTGGTAAATATATGGTGACCTGGTTTCCCCTGGTTTATGCACCAGAGCAATGAATCTTAGCAGATTAACAAACTCTTAGCATCTTACTATTGGCAAGTGACACACTGAAGGCATGTATAACTAAAAGAAAAAGAGCATTTACACATTAGTTATAAACTTGAACTGAGCACGATCTTAACCAGCAGTGTAGTAATGCAGCATGCTTCTCAGCATATCACAAGACTCCGAGATGGCTGTGGTCTTTTGGTAAAAAGATGGCTGTGCAAGGAAATCAGACATTCCACCGATGAAGAAGAAGAATAATGCTTATTATGTGGAGACAGTTTTAAACAGGTCACTTAATACAGCTTCAGATCAGTAGTGAAAGAGCGATTTATGGCAGCTTCTGCGTTTGATGAGCATGTCTGCATTTTTTGTGTTAAATGGGTAAGGGAACTGGTCTATTGCAGATCCTTTTATTTTTATTGATGTATTTTTATACATATTCACTTATTTATTAACCAGATCAGTGGACTGCTACCAAGACACTTTTCATCCATGACCCAGACCAAAGGTGAAAAAAGCATGACTTACTGATAACCAAAAGTTAGATACAGAAGACTATGCCCAGTATAACATGATCAACAATGTTACGTTTTTGAACCTGTGTGTCAATCGTCTGAAAACATGTTCATTAACCCTGAGAGCGCTCACCTGCATTGTTTACGGAGGGAAAACATGCACACTCACCTTTAAGCCACCATAGTTTAGACTCTTTTATTTGCATGATTTATGATATTATGGTTAGTGACATTGTGATTGTCATCTATTGCAAAAAGCATGTTCTTGTAGTCAGACATACAGACACAGTGGATACTGAGAATTACTGACATTATGTTTCTAGGTTGTCTAACAGCTACATAGTGAATGGCTGTATTATACATTATGATGGGTGTTTTATAAAGTCTTACAGAATTTGATGGAACTTCAGTAATTTCAGCAAAACACGGAATTAAGGTTAAGCAATACTTGAAGCCTTAGATCGCAATTTGCAGTCAAGCCACTAAATGATAAAAATTAAACAAATGTGGGGTTATTGATGATCACTAGGGGATTATTTCAGACAATATGCAATGGGTCAGACTTTTCTTTTGGTTTAATAACTGATACGTAACAAGACTCTAACTGAAAATGACACTATAGCCTACAATACCATGAACATCTTCTGTCTACATGTAAAATGTACTGATTCCACTAGATGGTACTGTTGTATTATTTTATCATAGTCCAGCAACTAATTATGAACAATACCAGATTCTGCCTAAATCTGAATTTGAAACAGGCAGCCTAAATAGAACCAATCCTATACCGTGCTCTTTCGATGATATTTTATTTTATTTTACATCTGTTGACCGGGCTAGTCCAACTGGATATGTCCATTTTCAGTAGAGGCCCGGGGAGAAAAGCTCCACAAGTTAAACAACCAATACATAAGGACAATGATATTTACAAAAGACATTTGAACTATTAATTAGAAAGTCACACAAAACATGTCAAAAAATGAGAAATGTAGAGAATGTATTTATAAGCAATACTTGAACACACTCATACTATAAAATTTACACACAAGGCCTAAAAAAGTAGGCTGGTTTAGTTGATAAAACAGACACTATATACATAGGTATATGCCGTTATGATATGCTGTTACTAACCTACTATACACCACTAAAATCTCCCCTCCTTTCCTACATAATTTTGCAACTTACTTCAATATGTCTCTTGCGGTGGTGGTGCTGCGGTAGCGTTGTCACCTCACAGTTAGACGTTGCCCGTTCGATTCTCAGAGCATTTTCTGTGTGGCGACATGTGTGAATAGGCGTTCCTTCGTTGAAGGTTGTGCGTTAGGCACGGCAAGCCAGCACGTAAAAATCTACTGCCAATCATTAGCGGACCGGAGTTCCGCTGTGACGACCCCTAACCAGGAAAGACACAACAACAACAACTTCAATATGTCTCTTGAATTCTTTACAAATCTATGCAATACTAAAATATTCCTTCCTACTTAATTTTATAACTTACTTCATTACATATGTTAAACTCCTTGCAAACCATTCTTTACTGAACTGTAAGAACACTGAACGTCTTTACATTTTCCCTTCTGCAGTATCAAGCCATTTATTTCCTGCAAGATTTCAGGCTAGAAGGACTGTATAGACTTAACAGTGGTTTATGTAAATATGTTACTGTACACACCTCTCTTGTAATTATGTTTGTTTGCTTTTTTATGAGAAATGTAACTGTTGTTTTGCTGAGCACTGTCTGAAATCCACTTGTTAATATAAATGTACTGTGATGCAACTTTTCTTCCTGGAACTTTGCTGAAAATGGATTCTGCCCAGATGGACTTTCCCATTCAACAAAGACAAATAAATAAATATAAAAAATGGTGATCAGGGGTTCTTACTTCTTGCTTCTGCCAGGGACGTTCCAAGGCAGATGATATCAGATCTGAACTTGTTAGCTTCCTGAATAAGGTGTCGGCTAAAGAACCACATTTCGTCTGGAACATCTATGACTCACCCACCTTTAAAATGATTAGTTTGCTAGGCAGCTTCTCATTATGTAGCTTTAGAAATGTGGACACCCTTTAAACTTATTAGGCTGTTAGGGAGCTTTACATTATGTACACGTCATAACCTGTGATAGGAAATGGGCATTAACAAACCGGAGAAGTGGTTGGCCGTCAGAATTCCACAGTGATACTAATGTACAGATATAGCCCAATTAAAGAAAAAGTGCATCTACTTATGGCATTAAATTTATGTGCCTCAAGAAAAAAACAGTTTGAAGTAGCTGCCGTTGTCACTCTTGTTAAAGAAATTGTGCTGAAGAACTTCTATAAACATTAACAATGCAGGCAACTAAATAACTATTCAACTATATAGCCAATCTACTTCAAACATTACAAGTGGCACATCCCTAAAAATATGTTACCAAAGAAACACTAAAAATTAATTGACCTGACACCATATGTATATGTATGTAAGTATGTATATATATATATATATATATATATATATATATATATATATATATATAATATATATATTTGTGTGTGTGTGTGTGTGTGTATTCAAGCTGTCAAATGCACCATAGACATATTTTCGAAAAAAAAAACTGCACTCACCTGTCATATAAATAAAACAAAGTTACACACATAATTACGAACCCAATATGGCTGTTCCCCACTCCATCTTTATTTTATATTTAATACTGCAATGTAAAAAAACATCTGGAATTGTCTTTGTCTGTTTAATTGAATAGTGCTTATCCTGTGTACAAATAAAACACATAAAACAATAAAACTTTGTATGTTAGGCAGAGATCGCCTCTGAGTAGGCGATATGCGATGGAGTAAAGCTGGAGTTTTTTTAGATGGCCTGCGTAGGGCATCTGTTTGAGGCTGGTAATCCTCTTTGTGAGGTATTTCTGTGGCCTTTCCAGTTGTTGTAGAGGTACATAACAAAAGGGGCATTGTACTCTGTAATGGGTCTAATGAGTGCCGAGTAGAGGGGAACAATGACCTCTTTTTTCCTGGATGAGAAACCTTTTGTGATGAGGTGTGCCATGTAGAAGGATTTCCTGACTACTGTGCCGATGTGATTATCAAAGGAGAGACTACTGTCCACCTGTGTCCCAAGGTCTCTTATCACACTTTCAGTGTTAAGTTGACTACCACCTATGTGGTAGCTCATGGGTACAAAGTTTTTACCAAAGGGGATGACTGCACTTTTTGGCATTGAGCTTGAGGCCATGGCTTTGACACCAGGCATCTGTCTCAGTGAGGCCCTTTTGTAGAATGTCCACGACATTAGGAGTTTCAATTATGGCTCCTAGTTTGCAGTCATCTGCGAACTTCATTAGCCAAATACCTTCTGTGTTAGCCTGTACTTCAGAAAAGTAGATACCAAACAGGAGAGGACTCAGGACTGAACCCTGTGGTACTCCACTTGTCACTGGTCTGAGGTCGGATTTGGAGTCTGCTACTTTCACAGTGTGGGTTCTGTCAGTGAGCCAGTTGGCAACCCATCTTGTGACATAGGGATTTATACCTAGTTTAGTGAGTTTATCTATAATTCCAGAGTGGGGGGATGGTGTCAAAAGCCTTGGCGAGATCTAGATAGGCTGTGTAAACCACCTTACCCTCGACTACGGCTTTGGTTACTGCTTCAAAGAAGTCAATCAGATTTAGGAGACATGATCTGCCTTTTACAAACCCGAACTGGGTGGGATACAGAGTTTGGAGATTACCAATGTCTGTGTTTATAAGTTCCATGATGATACTTTCCATGGCCTTGCAGACCAGCCTCAGTAGGCTAATGGGATGGTAGTTCCCAGGGTCTCTGGTGGATCCCCCTTTGTGGAGTGGGATAACCGTCGCTGTGCACCATTCAGTGGGCACAAAGCCTGAAATGAGGCTATGATTTAACATGGTGCTTAGGTGGGGTGCCAGTTCATTCTGTAGTTCATGTAGAACGCAGCCTGGGATGTTGTCAGGTCCCATGGATGCTGTGTTCTTGGCTTTGGACAGTGTGGTTTTTACCTGTGCAGCCATGATTACAGGAACTTTGCATTCTTCCAGTATAGAGATGGGCCCTTTAGGGGGTGAGGGGGGTTAAAGTTAGCACTGAACCTTTCTGCCAGGATATTGGCAATATCAGTTGGTTCTGTATATTTAGTGCCATTGTGCTGTAACTCAGAGCAGATCTGAGTGTTGCCATTGAGATTCTTGATGTAGCTATAGAATGCTTTGTGGTTGCCTTTAGAATCAGTGGCAATTTTGTTTTCATAACTAGCTTTGGAGGATTTTATGAGGGATCTCAGCTTCTTACTGAGGCTGACCAGGGAGTTCTTCCAGTCATGGGATTTTACTCTTTTTTTGCAACAGTTTCGTTCTTCTGTTGTAGAGTTTGTTTATGGCATGGGACCATGAGATTGGCTTCCTTTTTTTTGGAGGATAGCATCTTGGTTCTACTAGGGATAGCACGATCCATGCACTTGTGTAAGTACTTATAAAGTGCATTTGTGTAGGATTCAGCAGTTGTACCTCTATTGTCCGTCTGCATGGGTGTCGTGAAGTTTGCCATTTCTGTCTTAAGATGCATGAAGTTGGCTTTGGAGAAACTTTTTATGGTGGTTTCCCTAATGGCGGGTGGGGGCAGGATGTGGATGTCTAGGCTGATTAGCTTGTGGTCGGATCTGACCAATGAGGAATTGACCTCTGGTGTGGAACACCGGTCACCCATGTTAGTAATGACCAGGTCTAGGATAATGCTGCCCCTGGTGGGGGTGTGGATAAAGTTGATCCAAGGCATTGGAATTTATGAATTCCAGAAAACGTTGAGCAAAAGAGTTGATACATGAGTAGTTTTCCCAGTTAATGGTGGGGTAGTTGAAATCACCCATTATTAGGGTGTTGGGTTGTACCCTAATATTTTCCAGTGTATCAAGAAATGAGGAGCGGGATTCCTGGGGCATGGTGGGGGATCTGTAGCAAGTTGCAATTTGGATTGCGGTCTTGCCCAGAGTTAGTTGCACTTGAATAATCTCAGATGCATTATGGTGAGCAACTAGCCTGGAGGTGTGGATATCCTTAATGAATATGGACACACCTCCACCTTTAGTGTTTCGGTCCAGGTTAGGTGACTGAAAGGTGTGGTATGAATTACAGCCTGGTAATACAGGTCTCTGTCACTGCACAGATGTTGAGGTTCTCCATTTTAAGGAGTGCCTCCAGTGAATGCATTTTGAGGTTTAGACTTCTAGCATTGAGTAGCATTACCCTCGGATTTTGCTTGCTTGTACCTGTTACAGTGGTGAAGTTGTCATTTTAACCTTGACTAAAAAAGCAGTACAGGGGTGGCAAGAGCCTTAGCCAGTATCCAAAATCCCAAGGGCGACAGGTGCAAGCCATCTCTGGCAAAGCATCGTGGTTGGTAGATCATGTCATCCCAGGCAGACAGATACTGGATCCCCTTAGAATGACACCAGAAGCTTAGCCAATTGTTGAAGTCAATCATTTTGTCCTTGTAATGTGGTATCATTCTGGGTGATGGCAGGATGCTACTCATGGCTAGGGTCATACCTGCCTAGGCTACAAGATCGGAGAGCTCCTCCATGTCCCTTTTCATGTAGTCCAGGGGAAGTATGTCTCAGGTCATTCACACCAACATGGACAATGACAGAGCCATATTTGTACTTGTGGAGTGACTTGAGTGCATGTATTATGTGGCGGATCCTGGCACCCGACAGGCAGCTGACAGTAACTTTCTCCTTGTTTAGCCTGGTGAGTGGAACATCACTGTCCTGACTATAGAGTCACCTATTACTAAAGTGTTGGGTACGTTGTTATGCCTTATGGACTGTGGTTGAGTGGCACACTGAGTTTGTGGGCTATGTGTCATTTGGGTTGTGTTGGGGGTGGAGGTTGCATGCGTTTCTGCTTTGGAGCTTTCTGTTGCTTGAGCAGATTTTTATTGAGAGCCCCCATGAATGTAGGTGTGTGTTTTGTATTGCTATGTGTGTGTTTTGGTGGTGTAGGTTTTGAGGGACTATGTGATGACTGTGGTGTGGTGCAAGTGTTTATCTTCTCCTCTTGACTGCCTAGTCCAGTCTTGGGTGAAGAGAGCTTTTATTCCAGTTTGGCTATATAAGTGCATCTCTCACAGGTTGTAGTGTTGGGTGAAGAGAGCTTTGCTTCCAGTTTGGCTATATAAATGCATCTCTCACAGGTTGTAGTGTTGGGTGGTAGGAGGAGAGGGTTGTTTGTGTACATGAGGCAATTGTTATATTGCCCCAAGATGCCCAGATTCATCAGGTAGACAGGAGAAAACACCGAGAGCTGACACTTAGACATGCCCGGATAGGTGCTTATTTATTAAGTATTTAAAACTTTTTTCCTCTAGACAAGTGAGGAAAGTTGAGTGCTGTAGTAATTTGTAGCTTATTTAGTGCTTACAATGAGTTCTGAACAAGTGCTGAGCTCAAAGAAATAGATTTGAGTGCTAAAACTAAAAAAACTGTCTAGTTCTAAGAGAAAATTTGAAGAGCAGACTTTATGGCACCAGGAATAGTTTAACCCTAGCTAAGCGGCGATGCATCAAATGTATATTTTTTAATATAACAGTAGAAAATGAGCAAATTGATTTAAACAAATTAACCAATAAAAAGCTAAAAACTGAGCCCCAGCAGTCATCGATCAGACAAGTTCTAACTGCACACTCCTGCCACTTGGGTGCAGGGGAACCTTCTCCAAAAAAAGATGGTCTGGATTAGTGCTCAAGTTATACAAACAAAGCTAGATTCAGCAGGTCTGAATTTAGTCTATGCTATAGCAAACAAGGCGTACCAATTTCAGAAAGAAACAGTTCAAATAAGCAGGCACAATAAGCCTTTAACCAGAAACTCCCAGCTCAGAAGGGCAGAATCTACCATCTCATCCCACAAGAGTACAGGCGACACCTTCTTAATGTAAAATGACTGGCCCGAAGCCCAAGTGCTTAAACCAGAACTAATACAATCTTAGAATAACAGACACTAAGCCTTCAATTAGCAACTCCCAACTTAGAAGGATGTAAGCTACCTGTCCTGCCACAACAGTGCAGACCACAAACCTTCTTAATGTAAAACAACTGGTCTGAAGCCCAAGTGCTTAAACCAAAAGGCTTAGAATAACAGTTACAATTTAATCAGGCTACTACCAAGCAGTAAGAAATGAAGCAGAATAAATACAATTGAGTACTTTTAAGAAGAGACAAAAGCAAAATAAAGTGCATTTTTTTGAGTAAAGTGCAAGGAGAGAGGAAGGAAGAGCAGAGGTTAAGAACCTAAGTAGGTTGGCCTTCTCAAATGTTCTCTCTGTATTAAGTAGAGTGAACACCAGACTGGGACGGGTGTCCCAGATCAAATTTACAGTAGGGGCGAGCAACTGCAAAGCCACCAACTATAACAACTCTACAAGAATAGGGTGGGAGTGAGGGGGAAAAACAGTTTCAGGACAGATGAAAAACATAAATCAGTGCCAGAAACTATATAAAATAATTCAGTCAGGCAAACAATAATTCAGTCAGGCAAAAATTAAGATAATGCAGAACTCTGAAAGGTTAAAATTGCAAGAAATATACTTATCAATCAGCAATATATTTCCAGGTTGTTTGAGAATCACAATCACCAGAACACCAGGAGATTCCAACAGTGTATGCAAGAATTTACAAACATAAACTATTTTTAAAATCAGCAAGCCTTGAAGCAATTAGATAACACAAAAGCTGTTAAACCAGTTTTATAAACTCCACCTCAGAAATAGGGGGTAAGCAGTTTCAGGACAGATGAAAAACATACAACAGTGCCATAAAATATATAAAATAATTAATTCCAGCAAACAATAATTCAGTCAGGCAAAATTAAGACAATGCAGAACTCTGAAAGGTTACAATGCCAAGAAGTATATTTATCAATCAGTGATATATTTCCAGATTGTTTGAGAATCACACCAGCCAGAACACCAGGTGCTTCCAACAGTGTATGCAAGAATTTACAAATAAACTGTTTTCAATGTCATGTTGAAAATGTAATGTCTGGTCCAGCCATATGCCTAAATATTTAAAAGTGGTAGTTTCAATGGGAAGGTTGTTTTGGTATTTTATTTTGAGGATGTTTGGTTTTTAGCTAGTTTTTGAAGGGCATTTGGTTTTATGTGGAATAAGGAGGAAGTCTATTTTTAGAGAACCAGGTGTTGAGTATTGAAAATATACTTTGTGCTTCAGACATCTAACTTTCTGGCTAACCCTCAACAGCAGATGAAATGGGAGAAAAGCATAAACGATCCCAGTAGGTTACATGTGGACTGTGGCATCCCTGGTCTGAACCCTCTGGAATGAAGATCAGAAGAAAATAATTGAACATATATTGGCTGAGAATTCAAATACGTTACACACTAGTTTATTCAATGATAAAAAAATTTCCAGAAACAAAGATTCTGAGGCCATTCTTGAGACATCATTAGGAAAAGGCTGAGTCTGTCCACCAAGAAATTGACCTTCCTGAAATTTGATTACTTACCACTAGATTTTCTGGCTTCTAATGAAGATAGATGGGATCACAGAATCATAGAAAATATTATGCAATGGGGCCATGTGTCCAGTTACTCCTTGACAGTACCCACCCTTGCACCTTACCTCACATTTTCAAGGAGAGATAGGCCAGTTATGCTGGGGTGAGGTTATGAATACCCATCCAATTGTCTAATTCCATTTTTAAAGGAATATAGTGTGTCACACTGCTTGATCTGGAGAGAAAATTTGTTCCAGAGAAGAGGTAGTCATTTAATGATAACTCTGTCACTCCACTGTGATTTATTTATTTGCTGAAGCTGGTTCAGATCTCTGGTCCTAGTGTTCACAGGACTGTTTGATTTGTGGAGATATAAGAGGCCTTAAACTACTGAATCCTTACTGATCTAAAGGCACGGATCACTCCAAAGGAGTCCATAGGACACTGAATACATGTACAGAGCCCCCGCCTCTCCTGGTAGCTCAGGTCTTTTAGGCATGTAATCTTTTTTTCAGGAACCCCTGGGATCTCTCCAGCTGCTTAATATGTTTAGTAAAACACATCCCAAAAGGGTGCTGTATTCTATTACAGGCTTGATCAGTGCTGAATATAGAGGGGTAATGTTTTTTTTGGACATAGACAAAATACCCTTTGCAATCAGCTGTGCCAGATAAAAGGATTCCTAACCATATGTTGTAACATGATGATAAAAAGAGAGAATTAGCTGCCCATGGTCCAAAGTCTCTCCCAACATCTTCATTTTGGAGTTGGTATTTTCTGTACTAAATCTGGTTTGAAGGATTGTTTACCAAATGTGATAATATTGGATTTTTAACATTTTATTTTAGCCCATTTTCTGTGCCTCATCTATTATCATATGAAAGTTCAGGTTGTAGCTTCTGCAAGTTATAAGGGGATTTGAGTATAACACCCAGTTTGCAATCATCTACAGACTTGATTAACCGGAAATCCCTATTTTTGACTAGGAAACCAGAGAAGACTATGCCAAATAGCAGAGGTCCTAGTATGGATCCCTGAGGGAATACACTAGTTACCTTCATGCCCTGTGTGTGGGTTCTGTCCCTTAGCCAATTTGCTATCCATCTGACCACATAGAGATCAGTTTGAAACACATTTGGTTTGGTAATTATGTTAATATGTAGAATGGTATCACTTGCTTTATGAAGGTCAAGTTATGCTGTATAGATAGCATGACTGCTATCCATGGATTGTCTTACTACTTCAAAGAAGTTTAGCAGATTAATTAAAAATGATCTGCCCTTAACAAAGCTGCCAAACTGCTGGAGGTCAAGTCTTATAAGATTTTAATGTTATAGCTGATCAGGTCAGTTATGATCCATTCTATGGCGTTGTAGATGAGAATTATCAGGCTAATGGGTCTGTTTGTTCCAAACTCCATGGTGGGCCTGCCATTTTAAAAATGGTTGCTGGAATGAATCCACTATTGCATGTTGAAGTGCTGCTTAGCAGGCAGCTTGTTATGTTATCTGGTCGCACGGTAGATGTATTTTTTTTTTGGAAGGAACTATCAGTTTTTCTTTTGTGATTATGGGGATTTGAGATCCTTTGTAATATGTGGGTTTCATAATTAATTGTCTTGGGGTGAAATTTGAATTAAATTTGTTAGCTAATATATCTGTGATATCTACTGGCTCAGAGTAGGTGGTTAATTTTTAATGGAGCAATGTTGGGTGTTATTTCTCAATTTCCTGTTACAAGTAAAGAAGGATTTGTAATTATCCTTGGTTTCCAGTGCTAGTCTAGGTTCATGAGATGCCTTTGTTTTCCTGATGGTATTTGTTTAGTACATTCAACAATTTTTTGATGTTGACATTGATTTGTGCATCTTTAGCTTTGCTGTATATTTAAAAAGTACTTTTTTCTTTTATTGTATTTTTTTATTTATGCATGTGGACAATTTTGTTTAGTTCTGGTAGGAATTGTCAGGTTAATGAGTTTATCTAGGTGAGTATCAAATTTATTTGCATAACTAGTAACCATATCAACATTTGGGGGCTATAGTTATATTTGAATTTTCAGCCATCATCATAGAAAATTGCAGGAGGTTATATATAAATGCCATATTCATAAGGACCAGGTCAATGATACTTGTCTAGTGGATTCTTTTCTAATATTTGCTCCAGGGAGTCCTTGTTAATAAAACCAAAGAATTTGGAGGCATAACCTACATTTGAGGTATGAGTATCCCATCGAAGGATACTTAAAGCTACCCAGGATAATTGAGTCTCTCTGTATTTAAAGTTCATTCAGTATATTTAGGAATCAACCATGGTTTTCAGAGGCCATTGAGGGGTCCTGTAACATGCTATGATCATCTATTTGGTCTTATTTAGTGTAATTTGTATCCCAGTAAGTTTGGTTCATGGGTCTCTATGAATCTGCCTTGATGTAATGTGTTTTTTTAAAAGACACACACACTCCACTGCAGTTCCTATCAGCTCAGAAGGTGCTTCAGCAAAGTATTAGTTTAAGAGTGTGCACACTTATGCAACCAGCTTATTGTATGTTTTTTATTTTTTATATTTCTCCCCTAATAGATTTGTTTGTTTTTCGATTTAATTGTACAGGTTATAGGTCACATTAAAGGTGGGAAAAGTTTTGAAATGATTTATTGTGGTCTCATTTTTTTATATCACAAAACCTGGCATTTTAACAGGGGTGTGTACACTTTTTATATCCACTGTAATTGTTTTCTGTGAAATCATTTCACCCATCATGTTACAACTGCTTAACTGCAAGTCGAGATAAGGAAAAAGAACCATGATTTTCTTATTAAGCTGCAGTGTAAACAACATGCATGAGTTTGAAACATTTTAGGGACAGATGAACAGATCATTATATGCTATGGCGTTTTTTATGACATGTTCTGTAAGGAAATTTACTGGACTGGGAGCATGAGAAATATGTTCAGAAATGAAAGTTACAGAAATGCAACAATCTGAGCTGTCATTTAAGCGAAGAAAATAAAGTTTATTGGATAACAATCAAGTAACTGTAAATGGAGAATATTCCAACAGTGTCATCTAAGCAGAGGAACTGGCTATTTTTGTATTTTGTATGTATATATATATATATAAATTAGGGTTTAGTCTGCCATATTTAGATTTGCTTTTGTGATTCCCAAGATGATGCCATTACCAGAACAGTTAGTATTAACTATGACCTTATCTATAGGTGTGACTCAACACTTACTTGTTCCCATTCCAAGTATATTCTTCTATATATTAATCAAGCTAAACTTAAAATAGCTGGCATGCATCAGGTTTAATTTTAAATAAAACGGAATTTATTATGACATTCAATTTAAATTCATAATTTCAGATTTAAGTAGACATTGATAGAAGAAAAAACAGAGATTGCTGTAAAACAGAAAAATATGTAGCTCACCTACATTAGTTCCTGGTAGGGGAAAAGGCATGCAACATAACACTGATAAGTTTCAGAAAAAAAAACATTAATTTCAATGGCCTTAAGTCATTTGTTGGCAGTTTCGCATTGTTTAAGGGTTTATTGGTCCTTGATAAGCACTGTGAAATAGTCCTGTGTTCTCTATCCACTCTCTCTCAGGGAGATTCACAAAAATGAGAACAATTTACTGTGCATTTGCATTTGAGGATTTATAAGTTCAAATTGCCATATAGCTGAAATACCTGATGTTCATAAGGGTCATTTGCATATATCCCATGTGCCTCTGTTACAGGAGGTTTGGGAGGTCACTCATTGGAACTTTGGAAGTTCTAGCTTGGCTGGAGTTTTCATTTAGTTTTTACTGATTAATTTGTAGAGAGAATTGGTTAAATGCCCCTCTCTGGCACACTCCACTTTCGCTTACTGAGAATGGATCTACCTTTCATGTGTTGACCGGTCTCACAATTAACAAGATGTGATATCACACCTTTGGTTCCTTTTCCCGGGTGTGCAGCACTGCAGTAGTCCTTCAGCAAAGCTCTTCAAAAATCTGTCTGATATCTAGCAGGTGCCAGCAGTCCAAGTATAACTGGAGAATGAAGCACAAATGAATATCTGAAAGTCTGACTGACTGAATCAGTTTCTCTGTTGTGTGTACCATTATCTAAGTGAAGAGAGGCTTTGTAAGTCCTCTGTTTGGTCTCTGCACTGGACTAAGTCCAGCTGTGGTTCTCCTCTTAGCTTCTGGCCAGTCTTTTTTTTCCACAGATCATTATTTCTTTGACTAAAAAATGGAAGAGGAGGGGATTGCAACCATTACCTTCTTTCACATACTGTGAGTTTGACATTCCTTTCTGACCTCTTTAATGTCTGAGAAACTGGATGGTTTTCATGTACCCAACCTTGAAGTAACAGTGGCATCAACAATAACAACAGCTACAGTAGTAACAATAACGTTGCTGAAACGTTACTGATAACCATGACTATCTGTACCAGTCATACATATATCTATTTTTCTTCACAATCAAAGATTTTTCCCTGTAAAAAGTCAAAATGAGTGAGAAACCAATAAAATAACTCTGCACGGCTAATCAGGACCCAAAACCTGCAGCAATGAAATTCCACTTTTGGTGTCTAAACAACTCAATAGGATTGTTTTAATAAAGGCTGCTGTTTTTGGACACATTGAACTATCGTGGCATTTGTCTCAAAAGTGGAATATCATTGCTGCAGGTTTTGGGTCCTGATTAGCCGTGCGGAGTTATTTTAAAGATTTTTCCCTACCTTTAACCCCTTATTGAATGTAGATGTCAATAGAAGGCTATTTGCATTCAATACCAAAACAGAGAGAAAAAAGAATGTTTCCATTTATTTTTGGGCATGTAGCAGCAGTCTTATATTACACTATACCTGTCAACTGTTCAAAGTCTCCTTTTACATCTTCTGTGCGTCTGTTCATTTTCTAGTGTAAGTTGGATGGTTTTGTATTCATGATAAGGTCTTAGATGATTAATGTGAATCCATTAAAGTAATGCTTCACCAGTGCTTTTCCTTTTTATATCTATCTGAAAGGTGACTGTAGAAATTTTATTTCTTATTAAGAATGGTCCATCACAGCTTCACAGGAATTTCTTTGTTTTTACCCTTTTCCTGCTGTAGCTAAAATAGAATACATTGTCACTGATTTGCTATACCCTGGGGCTGGCCTTTCTGTTATAATAAGCCTCATAGACATACAGACTCCTTTCCAAATTACTATGGGCAAAGACAAACATTTATTTTAAGTGATTTTTTATGTGGGTTACATAGTCATGGGCAGTAGCTTGTGTATTCTGTATTAAACACTAGATGCAAAGGCAGCACCATTCCCCTACCTGTCAGCATCTCAACAGGTGAGACACCTGTGAATTTAATGGGCGAGGCATGGATGGCCAGTAGTACTAGTGGTAACTTATCATCTAGTCCTTTTCTGTAGTACTTCTTTAGTTTGTGGAATAATGTCTAGTTTGCTCTTTCCACCTGAACTGAGGACTCTGGATGATGGGACACATGCAGTTCCCTTTGCACTCCCAAAATTTCCCATACATTTCTATTACTTAACTGGTGAAATGAGGTCCCCTGTCAGATTCCAACCTCATGGGCAACCTCCAGTGACTAAACATAAAGTTGATCGGCAATTATTTCTGATTGAAAACATATGCAAAATGGATTGAGTGCTTACTACCCCTAATAGCACTGTTATTAAGGGCAGGCAAGCACTCAATCCATTTTGCAAGTTTACAAGTGACAGTTAATAAGTACTGATTGCCTCTAGAAGATGTACTTACTGGGCCAGTGCAATCAATTTGGATGTCAGATCAGAGCACTTTGATTGCTCTTGGCTGCTACGTCTACAATCCACTGCACAGTTCTTCTTAAGTTTTTGGGATAACTGTGTCCTAATACAGAGTGGTAAGCTCTAGAAGTACAGATCATGAAAATCACACCTCTTTGTACACCTCCTTTCTTTAACTAGTTAAGGAATTCTCGGGGATTCTGATATATATTGCATTTGATTGCATTGGTAGCTTGTCTAACCTCTTGCCTACAAAGATACCTCCCAAGATCCCTTTTTAAAAACCTCTACATACCTTGTGGCTCATTTTTATTTTCTTCAGATACTCTAGCCCAGTCTATCTACTTACCATCTGAGGACTACCTTGCTGTGAAACTTTGTTCCTCTTTCCTAGTTAGGGATAAAGCTGCAAAGCACTCCTTTATCTTTCTAATAGGCTGGGCAATGTCACCCTTTTTTTTTGGAGAGGAACTTACTATCAAGTAGCTGTTAGGACTGCATAGCAATTTCCGGGGTTATAGAACCTTGTATGTTCATCATATTGATCATTACTGCATTAGCCTTGGCTATGTGGCTTATACCCTGCCAAGGATATAACAGCCGCCTAGCTTCCAAAGCTTCAATGCACCTTTCATGCTTCCAAACTGTCACGCAGCCCAAGCTGAGCTGACTACAAGACATGTTTGAACACAAAGTCCCCCGAGACCTTTACTGTCACTAAAGAGAATGTTCCTCCTCGGAGGCTTTAGAGGATTGAGAGTTAGCTTGTGCTTTTCTTTGTGGGGCAGATAAGTTTCCTCTGGGAAACAAAAACCTTCTATTCTTTTAATTCTGTTGATGTTTTATTACTTTCCTCTCCAGGAAATTTCTTTTAAAGCTAGGAGTTTTGTATTTTAATGGACTGTCTCAAGACTTTCGTACTTTTAAATGGAGAACTCATTTTGTCTGTCAGTTTAAAAGTGGTGTAAAGTAATTGAAAACATTTTTTCTGTGGATAAATTGTATTTTACCTTTTGTGGGGCTGACATGGTGTTTTAAAGTGCTTTTTACTGTTTTTTTTTTCTCAAAAAAGTCACTTTTGTGGGCTGATAGTGTTTACAGTTAATTCTGTTTGTCTTCCACTGGAAAGAGGCACCATTTTTGGCTTTACCATGGAATAGACTACTGGTCCCACAGTCAGTCCTTCTTCCAGCCACAAAAAGAAAAATTTAGCGAACAGCCTTTGTCACCACAGCACGCTAGTAATTTGCCTTGGCCTCGGGTGAGTGACCTTCTGTGGCCATTTGTTATACTTCAGACCACTCATCCTTTGCTCCAGATACCTCTGGTGTAGTACCTACAGCCACTTTGGACCAGGGGTTAGTCATGTCCTTGTCCGCTATTGGGGTCCCATCAGTGGGCAAGGGAGTGCCACTCTTGTTGGTCCTGGGAGAGGGAATAGGGAGGTTTCCCTCTTGTGTCTGAATGCTGTGCCCATCCCTAGGGGAGCTACTGTTGCCATTAGTAACATGGTTAGCCTCGTTTCCTGTCAAAAAGAAACAGAAAACCAAACATGTATCTACTCCTCCTCAGTTTTCTCTGGATAGGAGTAGTTTACTGGATCTGTCTCAGGGTTTAAGTCAGACTATTGACCTTCCTTGTAAAGTAGTTTCTGGTAAAAGAAAGGTGGATTCTTCTTTTCCTGAAGAGAGTTAAGATTCTGAATCTTATCAGGAAGATGCATGGATGGATACAGAATTTTTCCTCAGATTTCTGATTCCATCTCAGAGGAGAGCTCAGTTTCTGATTCTCCCTGTGGGGGTTTCTGTTTCTCTGAGACTATTGCTAGAACATGCCAGTGTTTTCACTGGGAGAATACTGAGGTTTCTCAGTCTCTCAGAAAATACCATGCGTTGTCACAAAAGTATTCCCAGAACCTACTCCCATTCCTCTTGTTCTGTCTGCTTTAGAGGATGTGTGTGTTACTGCAAGCAATTTTCCTGACAGTCTGCCAGCTGCCCCTTAAAAGGCAGATGGATGTATAAAGGTTCCAAGTCTTTTATTTTTTTACACTATTTCCAAACCTGGCCCAGCAGCTATAGCTATAGTTGATCCCACTACTGCTAAGCACTTAGTTAGTTCCGGTCCTACTGCTTCCGATAAGGATGGAAAATTATTGAAAGGTATGGGATAAAAGTGTATACTTCTGCAACTTTGATTTTCAGAATTATGAATTGTCAGGCACATATGTTAAAGTTTGTCCTGACAAATTGTGAAAGTATGAGGAATGTTTTATCTGTAGTTTCTTCTTGTGTGGAAAAATCTACTTTTAAAAACAGTTTCTTCTATTGCACAGGTCACTACCTTTTGCCTACAGTGTGTGTGTATGACTTTGTTGATACTTTTTCCAGGGCTATGGCCATTGGTACTGTTTTGAGGAGGTTTGCATGGCTGCATTCTCATTTGGCATAATTGTTAAGGCCTTGCCTCCCATGCACAAGGTACAAGGTTCAATCCTGACATCCAGCCAATGCCTGTTTGGAGTTTGCATGCTCTCCCTGTGTCAGTCTGGGGTTCTTCCCACCTCTGAAAAACATGCCAAGTGTTTCCATCTCAGACTCACCAATGAATAGAGTTAAAGGCAGCATCACAGACATTACATGGTGCCCAGTAGGGGGAAGAGTTGAATAGACCAACTGCTTTGGGCATCTACTGGGGAGCACAGTATCCTCAACAACACAGCCTACAATGAGTGAAAAAGAGGGCTCCACCCTCAAAGAAGTAAGAACAGCACTAAGGAAAATGAAGTCAGGGAAAGTAGCACATGCAGATGAGGTCACAATGTGATAAAGATGCTGGATGAGATGGGGAGAAATGGCTCATGAGGGTACTCATAGCAGTATGGAGAAAACGGCGTTTCCCAGATGACTGGAGAATGCACATACTAGTGCCAGTATACAAGAACAAAGGGAGCATCCACAACTATGGGCAGTACAGAGGTATCAAACTCCTGTCACACTGCATGAAAGTTCTGGAGATGGTGATTGATAAACGGATACGCAGAGTAGTAGAAACTAAGATGGGAGATGAGCAGTTCATATTCAGATCAGGTTACAGCACAGCTGACCTGATGTTTGCACTGAGACAGGTAGTTGAGGAGAAGCTAGAGATGAGGAGAGTGCCCAGTTGGGCATTCCTAAACTTGGAGAAAGCATATGACAAGGTCCCAAGATTTGGACCCGTGGTGGGTCAAAGTACCAGAAACATTGGTAATATTAGTGCAGGCTATGTACAAGGACTCGATGACTCAAGTTCAAACAGTGTTTGTTCTCACAGAGGGGTTCCCACTGGGTGTAGGTGTGCATCAGGGTTCAGCTCTGAGCCCACATCTGTTCATGCTGGTGATGGATTACATTAGCAAACAGGCTGGAGGGGGCAGATCAGCATCGTTGCTGTATGCAGATGATGGGGCATTACAGACAGACTCTGAGCAAGAACTTCAGCAAAGGCTAGGGGAATGGAATTCAGAACTGTAGGCACTTGGGATGAAACTGAGTACAGATAAGACAGTGGGAATGTCAGAAAATGAGGGAAATTAGATGAAGCTGAGAATTGAGATAGAAGAGAAGATAGTGGAACAGGTTAACAGCTTCAAGTATCTGGGAGGGGTGGTTGAGGAGAAGGGGAAATCTGAATGAAGAAGTCAAAGCTAGAATCAGGGGGGCTGCAGCCAAATGGCACAGAGTGTTAGGTATAGTGTATGACAGAAGAATGCTAAAGAAGCTGAAAAGATGTACAAAACAGTGATGCAACCAGTACTACTGTATGGCACAGAAACCTGGGCAGTAAAGGCAGTGAAAATGAGAAAGCTAGAGGTGATGGAAATTAAGTGGATATTTATTTTTCATTGTTCCTACAATTGTCCTTTCAGGGGTCAGCCTCCCTCTCTCTCTCTCTCTCTCTCTCTCTCTCTCTCTCTCTCTCTCTCTCTCTCTCTCTCTCTCTCTCTACTGGCAGGAATGCTCTGAAGAGCTGTGCACCCAAAAGTGTCTTTTAGTCAGCTCAGCTTAGTCTGCCTGACAGTTTGGGTGAGTGGAAGGTGCCTTGAAACTTTCAAGCTGGCTGGCTGTTATATCCTTGGCAGGATATAACCCATAAATCTAAGGCTACTACAGCAGTGATCACTTGAACATCTACTTTTATGGTAAGTTTAACTCACACAACTGTACTTTCCTCTTGTTCACCCTTTTACTACTGGTAGACTGAGGATCATCAATATCAGAATCTGAGTCATTATGGCAATCAGCTCTCTTCTTAGTGATACACATTCTGGGTAGTTGCCTAGGCGTTTGACGTTTTGCCCCTCTCCTTCATCACAGCTACTACAACTGCAGCTTCTATCTATTTTGGTTGTCAGCAATGACTTCATTTTATTAGTTTGCTGTGTTCAATGCCATAGCTTTCTCTGTCCCTGTTCTTGAAATTCAGACTGCCAGTTCTTTAATCCATATTACTCTGAACACCTCTCAAAAAGAAGTCCCTTTCTAAAATGGCAAGATTCCAAATCTTAATCCATGTTAGCAGCATATCTCCATAGTGAGTAAACCTTTCTCACATTTTACTCTGCAGTTTGAGCTATACTTATAACTTGTGGACTTTCCCTGACAGAAACATGTTATCATCTGTTCACCTACCTATCTATCTTCTTTCCATTCTGTAGGGGTTGCAAGACAAGATGGAGACGTAATGCTCATACCAGTGACTACTGCATTTTTGAAATGTCGGGATCAACATGATATTGGCTCAGGGCATGCATGCAGCCTGATGGTATGCATTTTCCTAACCAATCTCCACAGCTGATGAAAGATAAGCCATGTTACCTAAAACCTTGGCAGTAGCAGGAACTCAACTTTAAAAGGAAGACAGTAAAACTATTACAATATTCTATAACAGTTATTAGTCAATTAAGAATCAGTTATATTTTACAGATTTACCAGCATAGTTTGCAGTTATATCCAAGTCGTTCTTACTGTTTTAATTTGCTTGTTCCAAGACTAATCTCCATGCATACTATCAGAACACTTAGGCAGGAATATAATATTTACTTCAGTATCAGCTATGAATTTATCTGTAAGTAAAAATAAGCTGGCTCAACACTTATTTGTCTCCTTTCTAAACCTACTGTTCTATGTTTCAGTCAAGCTAGTTGGAACAATTAGCATGTACCAGGTTTCATTTTGTATAAAAACAAAATTTGTTATGGCTTTCAAATTAAATTAATAATTAAACTTTAATTAAACATTGATAGAAGAAAAACTGAGATTGCTGTACAGAAAAAAAAAAATCAGAAGATCACTTCCATTAGTTCCTGTTAGTGTGGTAAAGCATGCAACCTATTACTGGTCAGTTCCAGAAAAGGAAAAAAAATATTACTTTCAATGTCTTTATGTCCTTTGCTGGCACCTTCAATTTGTCTAAGGGTCTCGTGTTCCTTCATGACCACTGTAAAATACTCCTGCATTCTCTAGCCACTCTTTCTCAGGGAGATCCACAAAAGTGAAAATTATTTCTTGAACATCAACGCCGACTCATCTGTAAGCTTAAGTCCGGTTTCATCGTAGGGAGACTTAGTTAAATGCCCCTCTTTGGCACAATCCTCTTTTCCTCACTGATAATGGACCTACCTTTTATGGGTTGGCTAGTCCCAGAATTAAATAACCAAATCCACGGAAGGTGCAAAAGTCACTAAAACCAAAAACAAAGCACCTCGGACCCAGCAAGTTGATCACAAACAGTTTTAATGGTTAACACAGAACACGGAACACAAAATTAACGCTGACAATGTTAAAATAACGTTTTCATCCTCAACTTCATCAGATAAATTCATCTCTTTGAATTCACCTTTTATAAGTCAAGTAATTAATGCTTGTCCAATGTCCTCAGAGTTGCAATTAAATAATAAAGGCATATCAATGTGTACGTCACATCCTTTCATAAACTTTTTTTAACAAACTTTTTAAGAATTTATTTAATAAGTAATATGTAATCAATGTGAAAAAATATATATATACAATATATACATCAAATATGTGGATATTCATATACCCGTTTTTCCAAACTTTAATTAATATATGTGAATTCTGATTAAAAAGCAGTCTGTGTAAATAATTTTATATAAAATGAACTTCCAGTTCCCCCTACTGGAAGTATGTATCATTACAAGTACAGAAAAAATGTGTATAAAATAACAAAATATAAATAACTTAATATCCTTAAAATATTAACATTATTGCATTATTGATTTCCTAGTAAAACACCACAATGATAAATACACCAGTCTCCTAAAACCTAATGGTATAACAAACCATTCAAAGTAGCAGACGTACATTTATAACTTTGCAGATCTCAATTTTAACACTGGAATAAGAGAAATCATATCATTGAGACCTGGAGATCTACTGGCTTCTAATAGTATTTGCCAGTACAATTCTCCATATTCTACAAGTGTTTCCCACATACCACCCCTGGGATCAACAGCTACTGTTTCTAAAACAGAGAACTGAAATTCTGCTTGTTTACATGCAATGCTGTGCTTATATAGTGCATTGTTTTCACATTTGGTTCTAATGTCATAAAGATGCTCATAAATTATTTGCTTAAGTTTCCTTTCACTCTTCCCAACATAAAATGAATCACATCTTTTACATAGGGCCAAATAAATAATACCTTTAAGGTCAATTTCTTTTTCCTTACTTGCAAATGTACAGATTCTCCTATTATAAGATGCAAGCAATAGCTATTGCTATAGTTATTAAATAAATTCTTAAAAAATTTGTTAAAAAAAGTTTATGAAAGGATGTGACGTACTGGTAGGAATTGTCAGGTTAATGAGTTTATCTAGGTGAGTATCAAATTTATTTGCATAACTAGTAACCATATCAACATTTGGGGGCTATAGTTATATTTGAATTTTCAGCCATCGTCATAGAAAATTGCAGGAGGTTATATATAAATGCTATATTCATAAGGACCAGGTCAATGATATTTTGGGTTCTTTTCTAATATTTGCTCCAGGGAGTTCTTGTTAATGAAACCAAAGAATTTGGAGGCATAACCTACATTTGAGGTATGAGTATCTCATCGAAGGATACTTAAAGCTACCCAGGATAATTGATTTTCTCTGTATTTGAAGTTCATTCAGTATATTTAGGAATCAACCATAGTTTTCAGAGGCCATTGAGGGGTCCTGTAACATGCTATGATCATCTATTTGGTCTTATTTAGTGTAATTTGTATCCCAGTAAGTTTGGTTCATGGGTCTCTATGAATCTGCCTTGATGTAATGTGTTTTTTTAAAAGACACACACACTCCACTTCAGTTCCTATCAGCTCAGAAGGTGCTTCAGCAAAGTATTAGTTTAAGAGTGTGCACACTTATGCAACCAGCTTATTGTATGTTTTTTATTTTTTATATTTCTCCCCTAACAGATTTGTTTGTTTTTCGATTTAATTGTACAGGTTATAGGTCACATTAAAGGTGGGAAAAGTTTTGAAATTATTTATTGTGGTCTCATTTTTTTATATCACAAAACCTGGCATTTTAACAGGGGTGTGCACAGTTTTTATATCCACTGTAATTGTTTTCTGTTAAATCATTTCACCCATCATGTTACAACTGCTTAAATGCAAATCGAGATAAGGAAAAAGAACCATGCTTTTCTTATTAAGCTGCAGTGTAAACAACATGCATGAGTTCGAAACATTTTAGGGACAGATGAACAGATCATTATATGCTATGACCTTTTTTATGACATGTTCTGTAAGGAAATTTACTGGACTGGGAGCATGAGAAATATGTTCAGAAATGAAAGTTTCAGAAATGCAACAATCTGAGCTGTCATTTAAGCGAAGAAAATAAAGTTTATTGGATAACAATCAAGTAACTGTAAATGGAGAATATTCCAAAAGTATCATCTAAGCAGAGGAACTGGCTATTTTTGTATTTTGTATGTATATATATATATATATATATATATATATATATATATATATATATATAAATTAGGGTTTAGTCTGCCATATTTAGATTTGCTTTTGTGATTCCCAAGATGCTGCCATTACCAGAACAGTTAGTATTAACTATGACCTTATCTATAGCTGTGACTCAACGCTTACTTGTTCCCATTCCACATATATTCTTCTATATATTAATCAAGCTAAACTTAAAATAGCTGGCATGCATCAGGTTTAATTTTAAATAAAACGGAATTTATTATGACATTCAATTTAAATTCATAATTTCAGATTTAAGTAGACATTGATAGAAGAAAAAACTGAGATTGCTGTAAAACAGAAAAATCAGTAGCTCACCTACATTAGTTCCTGGTAGGGGGAAAGGCGTGCAAAATAACACTGATAAGTTCCAGAAAAAAAAACATTAATTTCAATGGCCTTAAGTCATTTGTTGGCAGTTTCGCATTGTTTAAGGGTTTATTGGTCCTTGGTAAGCACTGTGAAATAGTCCTGTGTTCTCTATCCACTCTCTCTCAGGGAGATTCACAAAAATGAGAACAATTTACTGTGCATTTGCATTTGAGGATTTATAAGTTCAATTTGCCATATAGCTGAAATACCTGATGTTCATAAGGGTCATTTACATATATCCCATGTGCCTCTGTTACAGGAGGTTTAGGAGGTCACTCATTGGAACTTTGGAAGTTCTAGCTTGGCTGGAGTTTTCATTTAGTTTTTACTGATTCATTTGTAGAGATAATTGGCTAAATGCTCCTCTCTGGCACACTCCACATTCGCTTACTGAGAATGGATCTACCTTTCATGTGTTGACCGGTCTCACAATTAACAAGATGTGATATCACACCTTTGGTTCCTTTTCCCGGGTGTGCAGCACTGCAGTAGTCCTTCAGCAAAGCTCTTCAAAAATCTGTCTGATATCTAGCAGGTGCCAGCAGTCCAAGTATAACTGGAGAATGAAGCACAAATGAATATCTGAAAGTCTGACTGACTGAATCAGTTTCTCTGTTGTGTGTACCATTATCTAAGTGAAGAGAGGCTTTGTAAGTCCTCTGTTTGGTCTCTGCACTGGACTAAGTCCAGCTGTGGTTCTCCTCTTAGCTTCTGGCCAGTCTTTTTTTCCCACACATAATTATTTCTTTGACTAAAAAATGGAAGAGGAGGGGATTGCAACCATTACCTTCTTTCACATACTGTGAGTTTGACATTCCTTTCTGACCTCTTTAATGTCTGAGAAACTGGATGGTTTTCATGTACCCAACCTTGAAGTAACAGTGGCATCAACAATAACAACAGCTACAGTAGTAACAATAACGTTACTGAAACGTTACTGATAACCATGACTATCTGTACCAGTCATACATATATCTATTTTTCTTCACAATCAAAGATTTTTCCCTGTAAAAAGTCAAAATGAGTGAGAAACCAATAAAATAACTCTGCACGGCTAATCAGGACCCAAAACCTGCAGCAATGAAATTCCACTTTTGGTGTCTAAACAACTCAATAGGATTGTTTTAATAAAGGCTGCTGTTTTTGGACACATTGAACTATCGTGGCATTTGTCTCAAAAGTGGAATATCATTGCTGCAGGTTTTGGGTCCTGATTAGCCGTGCGGAGTTATTTTAAAGATTTTTCCCTACCTTTAACCCCTTATTGAATGTAGATGTCAATAGAAGGCTATCTGCATTCAATACCAAAACAGAGAGAAAAAAGAAAGTTTCCATTTATTTTTGGGCATGTAGCAGCAGTCTTATATTACACTATACCTGTCAACTGTTCAAAGTCTCCTTCTACATCTTCTGTGCGTCTGTTCATTTTCTAGTGTAAGTTGGATGGTTTTGTATTCATGATAAGGTCTTAGATGATTAATGTGAATCCATTAAAGTAATGCTTCACCAGTGCTTTTCCTTTTTATATCTATCTGAAAGGTGACTGTAGAAATTTTATTTCTTATTAAGAATGGTCCATCACAGCTTCACAGGAATTTCTTTGTTTTTACCCTTTTCCTGCTGTAGCTAAAATAGAATACATTGTCACTGATTTGCTATACCCTGGGGCTGGCCTTTCTGTTATAATAAGCCTCATAGACATACAGACTCCTTTCCAAATTACTATGGGCAAAGACAAACATTTATTTTAAGTGATTTTTTATGTGGGTTACATAGTCATGGGCAGTAGCTTGCATATTCTATATTAAACACTAGATGCAAAGGCAGCACCATTTCCCTACCTGTCAGCATCTCAATAGGTGAGACACCTGTGAATTTAATGGGCGAGGCATGGATGGCCAGTAGTACTAGTGGTAACTTATCATCTAGCCCTTTTCTGTAGTACTTCTTTAGTTTGTGGAATAATGTCTAGTTTGCTCTTTCCACCTGAACTGAGGACTCTGGATGATGGGACACATGCAGTTCCCTTTGCACACCCAAAATTTCCCATACATTTCTATTACTTAACTGGTGAAATGAGGTCCCCTGTCAGATTCCAACCTCATGGGCAACCTCCAGTGACTAAACATAAAGTTGATCGGCAATTATTTCTGATTGAAAACATATGCAAAATGGATTGAGTGCTTACTACCCCTAATAGCACTGTTATTAAGGGCAGGCAAGCACTCAATCCATTTTGCAAGTTTACAAGTGACAGTTAATAAGTACTGATTGCCTCTAGAAGATGTACTTACTGGGCCAGTGCAATCAATTTGGATGTCAGATCAGAGCACTTTGATTGCTCTTGGCTGCTACGTCTACAATCCACTGCACAGTTCTTCTTAAGTTTTTGGGATAACTGTGTCCTAATACGGAGTGGTAAGCTCTAGAAGTACAGATCATGAAAATCACACCTCTTTGTACACCTTCTTTCTTTAACTAGTTAAGGAATTCTCTGGGATTCTGATATATATTGCATTTGATTGCATTTGATTGCATTGGTAGCTTGTCTAACCTCTTGCCTACAAAGATACCTCCCAAGATCCCTTTTTAAAAACCTCTACATACCTTGTGGCTCATTTTTATTTTCTTCAGATATTCTAGCCCAGTCTATCTACTTACCATCTGAGGACTACCTTGCTGTGAAACTTTGTTCCTCTTTCCTAGTTATGGATAAAGCTGCAAAGCACTCCTTTATCTTTCTAATAGGCTGGGCAATGTCACCCTTTTTTTTGGAGAGGAACTTACTATCAAGTAGCTGTTAGGACTGCATAGCAATTTCCGGGGTTATAGAACCTTGTATGTTCATCATATTGATCATTACTGCATTAGCCTTGGCTATGTGGCTTATACCCTGCCAAGGATATAACAGCCGCCTAGCTTCCAAAGCTTCAATGCACCTTTCATGCTTCCAAACTGTCACGCAGCCCAAGCTGAGCTGACTGCAAGACATGTTTGAACACAAAGTCCCCCGAGACCTTTACTGTCACTAAAAAGAATGTTCCTCCTCGGAGGCTTTAGAGGATTGAGAGTTAGCTTGTGCTTTTCTTTGTGGGGCAGATAAGTTTCCTCTGGGAAACAAAAACCTTCTATTCTTTTAATTCTGTTGATGTTTTATTACTTTCCTCTCCAGGAAATTTCTTTTAAAGCTAGGAGTGTTGTATTTTAATGGACTGTCTCAAGACTACCGTACTTTTAAATGGAGAACTCATTTTGTCTGTCAGTTTAAAAGTGGTGTAAAGTAATTGAAAACATTTTTTCTGTGGATAAATTGTATTTTACCTTTTGTGGGGCTGACATGGTGTTTTAAAGTGCTTTTTACTGTTTTTTTTCTCAAAAAAGTCACTTTTGTGGGCTGATAGTGTTTACACTTAATTCTGTTTGTCTTCCACTGGAAAGAGGCACCATTTTTGGCTTTACCATGGAATAGATTACTGGTCCCACAGTCAGTCCTTCTTCCAGCCACAAAAAGAAAAATTTAGCGAACAGCCTTTGTCACCACAGCAGGCTAGTAATTTGCCTTGGCCTCGGGTGAGTGACCTTCTGTGGCCATTTGTTGTACTTCAGACCCCTCATCCTTTGCTCCAGATACCTCTGGTGTAGCACCTACAGCCACTTTGGACCAGGGGTTAGTCATGTCCTTGTCCGCTGTTGGGGTTCCATCAGTGGGCAAGGGAGTGCCACTCTTGTTGGTCCTGGGAGAGGGAATAGGGAGGTTTCCCTCTTGTGTCTGAATGCTGTGCCCATCCCTAGGGGAGCTACTGTTGCCATTAGTAACATGGTTAGCCTCGTTTCCTGTCAAAAAGAAACAGAAAACCAAACATGTATCTACTCCTCCTCAGTTTTCTCTGGATAGGAGTAGTTTACTGGATCTGTCTCAGGGTTTAAGTCAGACTATTGACCTTCCTTGTAAAGTAGTTTCTGGTAAAAGAAAGGTGGATTCTTCTTTTCCTGAAGAGAGTTAAGATTCTGAATCTTATCAGGAAGATGCATGGATGGATACAGAATTTTTCCTCAGATTTCTGATTCCATCTCAGAGGAGAGCTCAGTTTCTGATTCTCCCTGTGGGGGTTTCTGTTTCTCTGAGACTATTGCTAGAACATGCCAGTGTTTTCACTGGGAGAATTCAGTCTCTCAGAAAATACCATGCGTTGTCACAAAAGTATTCCCAGAACCTACTCCCATTCCTCTTGTTCTGTCTGCTTTAGAGGATGTGTGTGTTACTGCAAGCAATTTTCCTGACAGTCTGCCAGCTGCCCCTTAAAAGGCAGATGGATGTATAAAGGTTCCAAGTCTTTTATTTTTTTTACACTATTTCCAAACCTGGCCCAGCAGCTATAGCTATAGTTGATCCCACTACTGCTAAGCACTTAGTTAGTTCCGGTCCTACTGCTTCCGATAAGGATGGAAAATTATTGAAAGGTATGGGATAAAAGTGTATACTTCTGCAACTTTGATTTTCAGAATTATGAATTGTCAGGCACATATGTTAAAGTTTGTCCTGACAAATTGTGAAAGTATGAGGAATGTTTTAGCTGTAGTTTCTTCTTGTGTGGAAAAATCTACTTTTAAAAACAGTTTCTTCTATTGCACAGGTCACTACCTTTTGCCTAAAGTGTGTGTGTATGACTTTGTTGATACTTTTTCCAGGGCTATGGCTATTGGTACTGTTTTGAGGAGGTTTGCATGGCTGCATTCTCATTTGGCATAATTGTTAAGGCCTTGCCTCCCATGCACAAGGTACAAGGTTCAATCCTGACATCCAGCCAATGCCTGTTTGGAGTTTGCATGCTCTCCCTGTGTCAGTCTGGGGTTCTTCCCACCTCTGAAAAACATGCCAAGTGTTTCCATCTCAGATAGGCAGCATCACAGACATTACATGGTGCCCAGTAGGGGGAAGAGTTGAATAGAACAACTGCTTTGGGCATCTACTGGGGAGCACAGTATCCTCAACAACACAGCCTACAATGAGTGAAAAAGAGGGCTCCACCCTCAATGAAGTAAGAACAGCACTAAGGAAAATGAAGTCAGGGAAAGTAGCAGATGCAGATGAGGTCACAATATGATAAAGATGCTGGATGAGATGGGGAGAAATGGCTCATGAGGGTACTCATAGCAGTATGGAGAAAACGGCGTTTCCCAGATGACTGGAGAATGCACATACTAGTGCCAGTGTACAAGAACAAAGGGAGCATCCACAACTATGGGCAGTACAGAGGTATCAAACTCCTGTCACACTGCATGAAAGTTCTGGAGATGGTGATTGATAAACGGATACGCAGAGTAGTAGAAACTAAGATGGGAGATGAGCAGTTCATATTCAGATCAGGTTACAGCACAGCTGACCTGATGTTTGCACTGAGACAGGTAGTTGAGGAGAAGCTAGAGATGAGGAGAGTGCCCAGTTGGGCATTCCTAAACTTGGAGAAAGCATATGACAAGGTCCCAAGATTTAGACCTGTGGTGGGTCAAAGTACCAGAAACATTGGTAATATTAGTGCAGGCTATGTACAAGGACTCGATGACTCAAGTACAAACAGTGTTTGTTCTCACAGACGGGTTCCCACTGGGTGTAGGTGTGCATCAGGGTTCAGCTCTGAGCCCACTGCTGTTCATGCTGGTGATGAATTACATTAGCAAACAGGCTGGAGGGGGCAGATCAGCATCGTTGCTGTATGCAGATGATGGGGCATTACAGACAGACTCTGAGCAAGACCTTCAGCAAAGGCTAGGGGAATGGAATTCAGAACTGTAGGCACTTGGGATGAAACTGAGTACAGATAAGACAGTGGGAATGTCAGAAAATGAGGGAAATTAGATGAAGCTGAGAACTGAGATAGAAGAGAAGATAGTGGAACAGGTTAACAGCTTCAAGTATCTGGGAGGGGTGGTTGAGGAGAAGGGGAAATCTGAATGAAGAAGTCAAAGCTAGAATCAGGGGGGCTGCAGCCAAATGGCACAGAGTGTTAGGTATAGTGTATGACAGAAGAATGCTAAAGAAGCTGAAAAGATGTACAAAACAGTGATGCAACCAGTACTACTGTATGGCACAGAAACCTGGGCAGTAAAGGCAGTATAAATGAGAAAGCTAGAGGTGATGGAAAATAAGTGGATATTTATTTTTCATTGTTCCTACAATTGTCCTTTCAGGGATCAGCCTCCCTCTCTCCCTCTCTCTCTCTCTCTCTCTCTCTCTCTCTCTCTCTCTCTCTACTGGCAGGAATGCTCTGAAGGGCTGTGCACCCAAAAGTGTCTTTTAGTCAGCTCAGCTTAGGCTGCCTGACAGTTTGGGTGAGTGGAAGGTGCCTTGAAACTTTCAAGCTGGCTGGCTGTTATATCCTTGGCAGGATATAACCTATAAATCTAAGGCTACTACAGCAGTGATCACTTGAACATCTACTTTTATGGTAAGTTTAACTCACACAACTGTACTTTCCTATTGTTCACCCTTTTACTACTGGTAGACTGAGGATCATCAATATCAGAATCTGAGTCATTATGACAATCAGCTCTCTTCTTAGTGATACACATTCTGGGTAGTTGCCTAGGCGTTTGACGTTTTGCCCCTCTCCTTCATCACAGCTACTACAACTGCAGCTTCTATCTATTTTGGTTGTCAGCAATGACTTCATTTTATTAGTTTGCTGTGTTCAATGCCATAGCTTTCTCTGTCCCTGTTCTTGAAATTCAGACTGCCAGTTCTTTAATCCATATTACTCTGAACACCTCTCAAAAAGAAGTCCCTTTCTAAAATGGCAAGATTCCAAATCTTAATCCATGTTAGCAGCATATCTCCATAGTGAGTAAACCTTTCTCACATTTTACTCTGCAGTTTGAGCTATACTTCTAAGTTGTGGACTTTCCCTGACAGAAACATGTTATCATCTGTTCGCCTACCTATCTATCTTCTTTCCATTCTGTAGGGGTTGCAAGACAAGATGGAGACGTAATGCTCATACCAGTGACTACTGCATTTTTGAAATGTCGGGATCAACATGATATTGGCTCAGGGCATGCATGCAGCCTGATGGTATGCATTTTCCTAACCAATCTCCACAGCTGATGAAAGATAAGCCATGTTACCTAAAAACTTGGCAGTAGCAGGAACTCAACTTTAAAAGGAAGACAGTAAAACTATTACAATATTCTATAACAGTTATTAGTCAATTAAGAATCAGTTATATTTTACAGATTTACCAGCATAGTTTGCAGTTATATCCAAGTCATTCTTACTGTTTTAATTTGCTTGTTCCAAGACTAATCTCCATGCATACTGTCAGAACACTTAGGCAGGAATATAATATTTACTTCAGTATCAGCTATGAATTTATCTGTAAGTAAAAATAAGCTGGCTCAACACTTATTTGTCTCCTTTCTAAACCTACTGTTCTATGTTTCAGTCAAGCTAGTTGGAACAATTAGCATGTACCAGGTTTCATTTTGTATAAAAACAAAATTTGTTATGGCTTTCAAATTAAATTAATAATTAAACTTTAATTAAACATTGATAGAAGAAAAACTGAGATTGCTGTACAGAAAAAAAAAATCAGAAGATCACTTCCATTAGTTCCTGTTAGTGTGGTAAAGCATGCAACCTATTACTGGTCAGTTCCAGAAAAGGAAAAAAAATATTACTTTCAATGTCTTTATGTCCTTTGCTGGCACCTTCAATTTGTCTAAGGGTCTCGTGTTCCTTCATGACCACTGTAAAATACTCCTGCATTCTCTAGCCACTCTTTCTCAGGGAGATCCACAAAAGTGAAAATTATTTCTTGAACATCAATGCCGACTCATCTGTAAGCTTAAGTCTGGTTTCATCGTAGGGAGACTTAGTTAAATGCCCCTCTTTGGCACAATCCTCTTTTCCTCACTGATAATGGACCTACCTTTTATGGGTTGGCTAGTCCCAGAATAAAATAACCAAATCCACGGAAGGTGCAAAAGTCACTAAAACCAAAAACAAAGCACCTCGGACCCAGCAAGTTGATCACAAACAGTTTTAATGGTTAACACAGAACACAGAACACAAAATTAACGCTGACAATGTTAAAATAACGTTTTCATCCTCAACTTCATCAGATAAATTCATCTCTTTGAATTCACCTTTTATAAGTCAAGTAATTAATGCTTGTCCAATGTCCTCAGAGTTGCAATTAAATAATAAAGGCATATCAATGTGTATGTCACATCCTTTCATAAACTTTTTTTAACAGACATTTTAAGAATTTATTTAATAAGTAATATGTAATCAATGTGAAAAAATATATATATACAATATATACATCAAATATGTGGATATTCATATACCCGTTTTTCCAAACTTTAATTAATATATGTGAATTCTGATTAAAAAGCAGTCTGTGTAAATAATTTTATATAAAATGAACTTCCAGTTCCCCCTACTGGAAGTATGTATCATTACAAGTACAGAAAAAATGTGTATAAAATAACAAAATATAAATAACTTAATATCCTTAAAATATTAACATTATTGCATTATTGATTTCCTAGTAAAACACCACAATGATAAATACACCAGTCTCCTAAAACCTAATGGTATAACAAACCATTCAAAGTAGCAGACGTACATTTATAACTTTGCAGATCTCAATTTTAACACTGGAATAAGAGAAATCATATCATTGAGGCCTGGAGATCTACTGGCTTCTAATATTATTTGCCAGTACAATCCTCTATATTCTACAAGTGTTTCCCACATACCACCCCTGGGATCAACAGCTACTGTTTCTAAAACAGAGAACTGAAATTCTGCTTGTTTACATGCAATGCTGTGCTTATATAGTGCATTGTTTTCACATTTGGTTCTAATGTCATAAAGATGCTCATAAATTCTTTGCTTAAGTTTCCTTTCACTCTTCCCAACATAAAATGAATTGCATCTTTTAAATAGGGCCAAATAAATAATACCTTTAAGGTCAATTTCTTTTTCCTTACTTGCAAATGTACAGATTCTCCTATTATAAGATGCAAGCAATAGCTATTGCTATAGTTATTAAATAAATTCTTAAAAAGTTTGTTAAAAAAGGTTTATGAAAGGATGTGACGTACACATTGATATGCCTTTATTATTTAATTGCAACTCTGAGGACATTGGACAAGCATTAATTACTTGATGTATAAAAGGTGAATTCAAAGAGATGAATTTATCTGATGAAGCTGAGGACGAGAACGTTATTTTAACATTGTCAGCATTAATTTTGTGTTCTGTGTTCTGTGTTAACCATTAAAACTGTTCGTGATCAACTTGCTGGGTCTGAGGTGCTTTGTTTTTGGTTTTAGTCCCAGAATTAGCAAGATCAGATGCAATATCACAGTCTTTGGTTCCTTTTTCCGGGAAGTATAGCATGATTAGCATGATAACAGTTTGTCTACCTGACAGCAGCCCGAGTATATGACTGGAAAAGAAGCACGAATGTTTGATTTGAATCTTCCCTTGCTGATGGGGTGGAACATTGTGAAGGAATCTTTGTCACAGACTTGAGGTAAACTGGAAGGGAATGGTGTAGCCTCTAGAAATGACTCTCAAAACTCAGGCATCCAGTTGTAATGGCCAAGTGTAATCTGACTGCCCGCAGAGTGCAGCAGCCAGGCAAACTTTTAGGAACACAGGAAATGTTTGCCGCAGAAGGTACCTCTGAAAACTTGATTTTGCAGACCACCCCTGCCCCTTGGGTGGCATCCATTAAAGTTTCTCCCTCTGCCTAGGGGAAACCTTTGCCTGGAATGTCCTAGGAAAACTTTTGTGATTTGTAGAAGAACAGCCTTTTTCTCCCTGTCTGATTCTTAAGAAGGTCTTTTGCAGGGTAGAAAAGTGAATTCCTATGGCAGACAAAGTCTTGCCCTCCTGTTCACTTCTAGTTAGTGTGTCCTTAGACTTGGGACCAAACAAAATGAATGCATCAAAAGTGACATTAAGAAAGGATACCTTGAAGCATTACACAAAATTATGCAAGAACATCAATGGATGATGGCAAACTGTGATGCCAGTCTCTGCTGTGCAAGCCATACCACCTACTGCATTAGATATGAGTCTCATGGACACGTTAGCTATCAATAACATTATAAACAACTGAGTGTCCAAGGTCTTACAGGCCTCAAGGGATTTATATTATGTTATCGAAAAGTGAGTTCGCCGAGCTGCATTTACATTGGAAATGCAGTTCAGCGAACTGTTGCTAGTGAGATCGCAGTACAGTGATGATTGGAAAATTTGCCCTTTCCTCACTGTAGTGTGATCTTGCAGTTGATATATATGATTAGTGGGGGGTGTAGGGGTAGCAGCGCCCCTGAAGAGTAAATTCGCTGAACTGCATTTCCAATGTAGATGCAGTTTGGTGAATTCACTTTTCAATTATGTAATATAGACCTACTTCAAGAGACAATTGTGATGCCACCAACTTAGATACTTTGATAATTTAGTCCCTTTAAAGTCTAATCAAGTCTACTATATAATTTAGAGCATGAAGGGCAAACATGGTTGAAGCAGATGTGTACTTTCCAAATCAGTTTAATGTCTGTGACTCTTGGGGGATGAACTGATGCACTCTCCTCAAAAACATTTTTTTTTTTTTTGTGGCTGCAGTGATGAAAATGGCATCATCACCCATGGGACCTTTGCTTCCAAGGGATCCACCCCCTTGTCCAATTTGCAAGGGGTAGACTCCACCACATTGAGGTTGTCTCCAAGCCCTCTGGGAAACAAGGTTGATTAGTGTATCCAGAGGGAATATCACCAAAGACATGAATGGGCCTGCAGCAAAGGCTTTGAGAAAAAAATGACTCTTCAGGAGAAGAGGCTTCAATGGTCCATTCCTTTAAAGGTCTCATTAATTCTAGAAGATCATCCAAAGAGGTGTCATCACTGGAAGGATTAAGGGGACCTTTCCTTTCCCATTCATTGAGGTCTGAATCCTCAGTAAAAGATTTCTCAGGGGAATCCAAGGGCTTCCTCTTGCACTGGCTCTTCTTGTACTTCCCAGGGGAGGGGTAAGTCACAAGGTGGGCAAGGAGGCTGCAAAGGAGCCCTGTATCTGAGACTGCTCAAATCCTTTTGCTGTAGGCTGTGCCAGGGACAGCTCCTGAGGCAGCGATACCCTAGAAGGACAGGAGGATCAGGCTGGATCCAATACAACTGCAGAGATTTCCATTTCAGAATGAGACAAAATCCTTTCCATGACATTGAACACTGACACAGAGGCCAGATGACTGGAAAGGGATTCTCTTTGGTCCACAGATCTAGGAGAAATTCTAGTTCCAGCAGTGACCCAGCCAGGTCCAAAGTCAAGACTGAGTTGTCCAGAGCTAAAGAACCCAGGGCAGAGACAGCTCTGACAACATCAGAGTCAAACCCATCCAGGCCCTCAGCTCCAACTCTGCTCTGGAATGCACTTGACTCTGAGAAGAACAGAGTTAAATACATCAAGACAGAGGTCGGTGCCAAGGGGCAGCTAAGCTGTCAGCACTGATGAAGAAGAGAGTCTGTGTCAGAACCATGGTCACTGGTGCCAGAGAAAAAGATACAAATATTGGGGAGAAGATCCCCACACCCTCTGAGCCAAAGGTGAGAGAATGATCCCCAGGTCCATCTGGGCCTTCAGAAAGGCTCACATGTACTGGTCCAGTTCTGATTCATTAACAGTCCTGGAGGACCTCACAGACCTTGCAGAAACCATAGAAGATGGCTTATGAGGTCAAGGCAAGGGCTGAGTAATCACCTGCATCTGGAATGGAGATGCCTGCATCTGATGAGGAGACAGTTCCAGAAAAAACTCCAGTTCTGGAGTGATGGGAATAAATGGAGAATGGAGACAACCAGAAATTGGATTCACTGATAACCAGGGTCTAGCGATCTTTAACATCAGTGACTTGGTCATATCTGACTCTAGAGCCAACTGAGACAGAGATCAGTACATGAGGGCTGCCCACTCTGGATCCTAGCTGACCTGGCTGACTCTCAATAGTACAAGAAGTTGATTGTTTCCTGACCTCTTTCTCTTTCTGTTTGGATTTCTCTTTTTCCTTAAGTCTTTCTTCTTGCTTTTCCTTTTCTTTCTTATCTCTGTCTCTGTCCCTGTCCTTCTCAATGTTAAGGTCTGCAGACGTTCTAGAGGGAGAAGGACACAACGTAGCCTGGGCAGGAGCAGACATGGCGGGAAGCATGCCCTTTAGAACTCATTCTGCCTATGGTCAGCTCAAGCCCTGGCTCCAACACTGCACAGGCCTGACAATCCCTGTCTAGGTGTACCACACCAAGACAATGCACACAATGGTCAACACAGTCTTGGAGGAGCAACTTGTACCTACACTTCAAGCATTTTGTAAAGTCTGAAGCCTTTTCCATATTATATAACCAAAGTGAAACAACAACCATCTCTAAATTGTAAAGCAAACTGGTTGTGTACTTTTTATGAGTATCCTTTTTTATCAACTTGTGGAATTCAGTAAATGATTTTTTTCAGCTCTATAGACTGACATTATTTCCTAGAATAAACAAATAATTTTATAAAATATCCCATCAAATCTTCCAGAAAATAACAAAAATCGCTATCTTCTCTGAACAGTTCTAGAGGTAGTGAGGAAGAAGACCGTAACTAAAAGAGGGAAAACAGCTTTACCTCCAGAATTCCAAGAATTCTTATCATTAAAAGAGGTAATAGACAAAGAGATTGCTATCAAGAAATAAAAAAATATATCCAGTGGCATTAATAAAGAATCCTTGAGCCAATATTGTATCATTAATAGATTTCTGTCAAGACAATGATATATTTCTACTTGAATTTCTAAATGTATTTTATGTTCAAATGAATTATACCTCTAACTCTGACTGTTGTTACTATTTTAAATGAATTATAGGAGGACATAATGATTTAATTGTCATAAGAATCTAATATTTTTTTCTTTCTAACATGCCATGTACATATTATAAATAGTTATTAATTCTAACATATTTTTTCTCTTTTATTATAAACTGCTAATAATTTAATAAAAATATTTTAGCAAAAAAAAAAATAGTAGAAAATATCAGGAACTTCTCACAGAAAATGCCAATATCTAAAGATATATAATATAGATAACTCTCTTTTTGTTAACAATAACAGGGAGAGAAGTACAAGAGTAGGGCTAGGTTGTCGTCATAAAATATCAGCAAGCAGAGCTCACACAGAGACACACACACACACACACACACACACACACACACACACACACACACACACACACACACACACACACTCCACTCACAAAATAGCTGTAGGAAAAGAAAACTATCACTAACATGAGGCAAATATAATGAATTACTAAATCTATTAGGAGAGACTGCGGTGGTGGTGCTGCGGTAGCATTGTCGCCTCACAGTAGGACGTTGTCCTGTTCGATTCTCGGCTAGAACATCTTCTGTGTGGAGACATGCGTGAATAGGCGTACCTTCGTTGAAGGTTGTGCATCAGGGCCTGCAACTCAGCACGTAAAAATCTACTGCCAATCATTAGCGGACCAGAGTTCTGCTGTGGCGACCCCTAACCGGGAAAAGCCGAAAGACACAACAACAACTAAATCTAATAGGAGAGGACATAAACTATGGAAATTATTAACTCATTTCCTCCAATACAGCTCTTTTGAATGTGTACTTTTAACTCCCAGTGGGTGTGCCGTGAGCCATTAAAAAATGAAGTTATCACCTTACATTTCAAACAAATATTCATATCTCTGGAACCATAAGTGTTACTAGAAAACTGTAAATGGCAAACTATTCAGGGTAAATGAATCATTGCATTAGTGACATTCATTCAGTGTAATGCTCTAAACTGAATTTTATAAGCCAAAAAAGGCAGAGAATATTAATTTTGTAATGCTGTATAAACAGCTTATAATATCTCAGTAACTATTCAAGCTTGAGACATACTGCCAGCAGGATTTTCTTCATACATCTGTGAGCTTTCATATGAAACTATGCAGTTCTGTCTGTGTCACCTCAATTTTGAGATATTTACAGATGTATGAAAATTATTACAATACAAATAAACAGTTTACTTATAATGTTCAATATCTCTTTAGCTGCATTAGACAGAGGTCAAATATCAGTACAATTGTATTTGCCATTGTGTACGCTTTAAGATGAAATCTTCTGAAACCTTGTATGCAGCATAATTTTGGAATTATTTTAAATATGAATAAGCAATATTTGATGCTTAGAAGCATTAGTATGAATTAACTGCAGAAACACAAAGAGATGTACTTTAATGAGTTTTTAAGAGGAAAAAAAATGGAGCAAAAGCACTTAGCTAATGGAGCTTTGTTGGAACAAGTATGACCCTGAGTGAAGTAAGAAAGAAGGAGGTTTAGGGTTTAGGGTTCAATGGGGAGAGGATGAAAAACTTCGGAGCTGAAGATTCTGAGATGGCAGCCTCAAATGATTGTGCTATACTCAGCAATTGAGATACTGTTATCAGAATAATCTTCTTTTAACCTTGCTTATGTATGTTGAACTAACCACTTTATATAATTTCTGTTGTGCTTGTTTTATACTCACTTTTTTTATGAAGGTCTTCAAAACTGCTTAATAATTATTCTGAACAAGGAAGCACAAGAGGAAGAAGAGAGGAAAGAGGTAAGAGAAGAAGTTGGATTGTCAGACAGAAGAAGAAAAGTAAGGAGGAGATACAAGGAGATGAGGTGATGGTGAAGGAAGAGGAAGGATAAGGCGGCATGGCTTGTATGGAAAGGTTGACACTAACACTAAGGGAGCAAAGGGCCTGTACCGATTGGATAGACAGAGGATAGTGAAGAGTATTGAGCAGAGATGGAAAGAGGTTTGAGGGGCTGATGAATGAAGAGAATGAGAGAGAGATAGGTTAGAAGGGATGTGATGATTAGTGATCAGCAGTATGGTTTCATGCTGTGTGGACTTAGAGGAGAAAGCATATGATAGGGTGCCTAGGAGGAGTTGTGGCATTGTATGAGGGAAGTTGGAGTAGAGAAGTAAGATGTAAGAGAGGATAGATGTGCAAAGGGCAGTGTGACAGTGGTGTGGTCTATGAGTTAATACTTGGGATCAGCAGTCAGTAATGGTGAGTGTGTGGAAGAGAGGTGAAGAAAGAGTGCAGTCAGGGAGGATTCACAAGATGGATGTGTGACAGCAGCTATGTTATATGGGCTGGAGACAGTGGCACTGATGAAAAGACAGGAGTCAGAGCTGGAGGTGGCAGAGTTAAAGATGTTAACATTTGCATTGGATGTGATGAGGATGGAAAGGATTAGAAATCAAGGTCATCTCAGGTTGGACAGTTTGTAGACAAAGTCAGAGAGGCAAGATTGCATTGGTTTGGACATGTGCTGAAGAGAGATGCTGGGTATATTGGGAGAAGGATGCTAAGGATGGAGCTGCCAGGCAAGAGGAAAAGAGGATGGCCTTAGATAAGATTTATGGATGAGGTGAGAGAGGACATGTAGGTGGTTGGTGTCACAGAGCAAGATGCAGAGGACATGAAGAATTGGAAACAGATGATTCAGTGTGGTGAACCCTAATGGGGGTAGCTGAAAGAAAAAGAAGATTATTCTGATAGTATCTCAATTGCTGAGTATAGCACAATCTGTTCTCAAGTGACTTCCTGTATGTTTGCCTGACAGATCACACATGCCAGTGATCAGTCCTAGAATAAGTGGGGAAAATAGTAAAAATTACTGAATAAGAAGCTCTCAGGAGTGCTAAATTGTTTTGTAAGAAGCCAAAAGACTTGAATGTTACAGGATAATAGGAAAAAGAAAACAAAAGGTGAGACTTTTGGCGCTCCTGTCAACTGTTTTGAAAATAGCCCAGATATGGAACTCAAGATGAGTGTTGTATTTTGAAAAGCTCTTCCTTAATAGAAATGCAGCAATTGGCATTAGATCTCATTGTGGCAGAGCTGCAAAAAAGGAATTCAAAAACAGACTTGCTAATGGAGATCTTACTGCAACACCAGACTAAAGTGGGCACTGCTTTAAACAAGCACTTTAACTCGTTTACAGCTTTGGAAACAGAACACTCATCTAAAAGGCAGAGTAATGGGCTTAGAAACCAAATTTGAGGAAAATGTCAATAAACTTGTGCTTTGAAGACAAGATATGAAGTCAAAATCTAAGAATCACTTGGTCATCAGTGCCAGAGCCAGAGCCAGCACTAGGTGTCCTAGGCAGTTGCCTAGGGCCTGCTTACTGGAGGTTGGGGGAGGTGCTACCACATCATTTCATTTTTTTATTTAAACAATTTAAAAAAGTTACATTTCTTCTTTAAGGACACACTCTGCACCTGTACATGTAATGCACAGGATTTAAACATTGTAACTTCCTGCTGCTTTTGTAGAGTTTAAAAACTGTTGCTGTTAATGAACAGAGAATTTGAAACTGTGGCTGATGCTACCATCCTTTTGGAACCCACTGAGTGTGTGTGTGTGTGTGTGTGTGTGTGTGTGTGTGTGTGTGTGTGTGTGTGTAAAATGCCATAGCTAGGGATGGCAGGTTAGTGTGCCAAATGCCCTAGTTAAGGGTGGCAGGTTAGTTAATTAACTTGCTTAGGCACAAACCCTGCACCTTGGTTACAGGAGACAAGATCCTTATTTATCTACACCAACTACCAGACTGCTCACTTAGTTATCAGGGGTTCATTTTCAAAGAATATAAGTTTCATTTCATTTTCAAGAAACGTGATTTTCAGACACTGCATTTTCAAGGAATGTGAGTTTCAGAGCATTTTCAAGAAATGTGAGCTTCAAGGGAAGAGAAGTTTACTGCTGCTCATGCCAAGTCTGTTTTCAATGTGCAACTGTTTTGTTTTAAATTTGCTGTCAGTGTTTGTGCTATAGAGTTTGATAGCCATGTCAGTAGCACAACAGGAAGCATACTTGCCTTTGGTGCAGAAGGCTGTGGGTTCTGCTCCCACACCATGTAGATGGATTGCTGATACTCCAGTGCATTTTGGGTGGGTGCTGCACTCCTTAGTGTGTTGTCATTTGGATGAGATGTTAAACTGAGGCCCCATCTGCTTGTGTTAATAGTAGGTGCTGTAAAATCTTTTACATCCACTTGATCTATTAAAAAGAGTAGGGGGAAGTTCTCCAATGCCCTGTCCAAATTTCCCGTAGTAGTATAAATACCACCAAGGCTCTCCCCTGAAAAGACTCTACTAATCTAGTTAACTAACCTGGTCAACAAAGATATTTTAATTCAAAAGTTTTAAGTTAAATCCGTGTCTCTGTCTTTATTTAAAAAGTAAAGATGAAAATAGCATGCTCGCTGACAGTTTTGAGCAGCATTTATGGTAACTGACAGGCAAGAAATGGGACACCAAAATGGTTGTGGGGGGGGGGGGTTGGTCCATTGCCTGCCATAGGGCCCCATTTAACCATGATTTAGCTTGCCCAGAGCAGATTAAGGGGCATAGATGCACAACCTTCATTCAGCTGCATATAGCCAAATTGTCAGGGCTTCTAAAGAACACAGTACAACATTTTTGCTGTTTAAGTGGTCTGTTGTTATTAAGTCCTAGTTACATTTTTTGTGTACTCAGTGTATGTCAGGCTAGCTCAGAACTTGTCTTTGCATTAAGGCAGTTCCAGGACAGTCAGCTCAGAACTTATGGTTTAATTGTTTTTTCTCCCACCCAACCCTTGTTGTAGTTGTGTCCTTAAACCCAGTGTATCTGTTGTTGCCTGCCCCTATGATAATTTGCCAAAATATTTTCCTCTTCCATACATTAGCTGTTGACAATAAGCACATAAGTATCATTTTGCAAAGTCTCTCCACTTTAAACCACTCACCAGGCTAAAAGACCTTGGATAAAATTGGTTAATAGTGAATTTACTGATACTGCTCGCACTGATTTTAGTATCAAATTAGTCATTTTTTTTTACTATAATTAGCTTACTGGTTCTTGCTGATGGCAGAAGAAGATTTCCAAGCCAGCTGTTTTGTACTGAAATTTAAATACTCATTATCAAGTCCACCCAAACATTATTCTAAAACCGAACTCCAAACAGTTATAGTTACTCCTGCTCCCACCAGAATCATTCCTGTCGGTATTATGGACCAGCAGTTCCACATAACTTTCTTTGCCAGCCTGACTGAGATGGGTATCTTGAGATTGTGTAAGAATTGTCTCATGCTGTCTGACAATGCTCTATTACTCAAACAGCATAACACAGTGTGTGTGAGAGATGTACATATATAACATCCTTGGAGGCAAAACTCTCAAAAACTGTAAACTCAGATATCAAAATTATCAGCATTACACCACTTATCACACCTGTCCAAGGCCATCACAGTACACATAATCCACCAAATGCTGAGGTTTTAAAGATTCATTTGGCTAAACCTCAAAGACCTCCAAAATACAACACAACACAGGCACAAAGCACACTCAGCATATTAAGTTTACTTCCTCACATAGCCCAAGGAGCTCCAAAGTCATAGATGTTGAGCCTGTAAGGCAGGCATCAACCTAACCAAACATTTTTGTTATAGGTGACTCCACTGTAAGACATACAGACGTGCCTCTTACTAGGCTGGGCAAGGAAAGAGTTGCAGTTAGTTGCTTGTCTGGTGCTAGGATCTGTCAGATCACTCATGCACTCAGGTCCTTAAACAACAATTACAAGCATGACTCTGACATAGTTTATGCCAGTGTCAATGACTTGAGATTTACCTCCCTGGACTACATGAAGAGAGACATGATAGAGCTCTCAGACCATGTGTCTGAGGCAGTTATCGTCCTAGCACAGAACAGAACTCTACTCTCTCCAAGTGTGATGCCACAATATGAGCTAACTTCAATAAATGGTTTAGTTTTTGGAGTCATTCAAGGGGGGGGGGTCCAATATTTGTTGGCCTGGGTGGATATGATTGACATACCTTGCTGTTCCACAAAGGATGGCCTACATCTGTCACCTCTAGGGTTTTGATTATTGGTAAAGACATTGTCCACCCCATAATGCCTTTTATAGGCAATACCAACCTGATAAACCTACCAACATAACGAAACAAGCAAAGGAAAATATGAAGGTGTTATTGATTGATGCTAGGAACCTTAACAAGAAACTCCATTCTTTACACACCTTTCTCTCCCTGAAGGATATCCGTGTAGTGACTGAGACATGGTTTAAAATAGAGAAGAGCACTCTGGCTGTGCAGGACTGTAATGCTTTCCACTTGTGGATACTCTACAAAAGGGCCTTACAGAAACAGATGCTTGGGGCCAGAGCCATGGGCTCAGGCTCAATGCCAAGAAATGTATAGTTATCCCCTTTGGGAAAAAACATGTATCCATTAATTACCACATAGGTGGCAGTACACTAAACACCAAAAGTGTGATAAGAGACTTAGGGACACAGGTGAACAGTGGTCTCACCTTTAATAACTACATTGTCACAACAGTCAGGAAATCCTTCTATGTGGCACACCTCATCACTAAGGGCTTTTCATCCAGAAAAAAGGAGGTCATTGTCCCACTGTACTCATCCCTCATTAGACCCACTATAGAATTCAGCACCCCATTTGGTATGTACCTCTCAAGACATCTGCAACAACTGGAAAGGCCGCAGATATACTTCACCAAAAGAATCACAGGCCTAAAGCAGATGCCCTATGCTGACCGCCTTAAAAAATTCCAGCTATACTCTGTCACATATCGTCTACTCCAAGGTAATCTCTGCTTAACATACAAGGCCATGTCAAACCCAGAGCTGTTGGACATGCTACACTTAAAGAAATCCCAATCCTTCAGAGCCACATGCTCTAGGGATCTAAACTTTGTCATCACAATAAACAAAACATGCTGGAGGGATAGGTTTCTGACCCAGAGACTCCCCAGACTCTGGAATAGACTGCCCATACATGTCAAGCAGAGTGCCTCTGTGGCTCCCCTCAAAAGGAACCTTGATGATTGGATGGGAGAAAGGAAATTTACCCAGGGGATCACGTCAGTCACCCTGCTAGACAGGAGTCCAGGGAAGTAAATAGTGTGGGAAGAAATAGCCAGGGAATTGTTATGGCTAGGCTTGTATAGGCCCTAGGGCCGATAGCCTAGTACCAACCTATGAACCTATGTTTAGACCAGCTACTATATAGGAGTGGAAAAAAGGTGGAGGTGTCTCAGTCTACATCCAGAAGAGATTCACGTCAAGGCTGGTAAAGCAGCATGATGCACTAGAGCTTCTTCATGTCCAAATAACCATCAGAAAGGTCCTGCTCTATATATTAGTTGGCTATAAAACTCCCTCTATGACAAAAGAAAGTCACAACACCTGTCTACAGGAACTAGAATCACTTAGTATTAAACCAAATACCATTTTATTAGGTGATCTAAACTATCCAGCTATAGACTGGAACACCTACATCACCAGTAGCATAGAAGCACAGAGATTCCTGGACTTTGTCAATAGAAATGCCATAGAACAATTAGTTATAGTACCCACTAGGGGGAATAACAATTTTTATTTTGTCCATACTCATATGGGAGCATCTTGCACTATCCCTTGCATATCTTCATCACTTGTTAGGTCTGACGATAAAGCAGTCTCCTTTGAAATAAAACTGAAGCCATCCCTTACTCCCATGGTACTTTTTGAAATTTCTTTAAGACAGATTACCTACTCCTAAGTGATATACTGGCAAGTTTCAAATCTCCACCAAACCCAGTTAATGCCACTGAATATGAAGAAATGTACTACCACAACGTACCAGCATGTCAACAGCTACATAGATAAGCTGTACCCCGTAGGAACAAGTGCAGGGCAAATCCCAGAAACAAACTCATATGGTGGAACCATAATATCAACACGCTTTAAAATAAAAGGAAAAGAATGCTGACCAAGAGTAAGAGGAGTAATTCCCAGAATGCTAGTGCCCTTATCACTGAAATAAGCAAATTTCTCAAGAACTTAAAATCCAGCAAAGCCAGGTTTGAGACTAAAATTGCTTCTCAAGCCAAAGACAACCACAAGACATTTTTAGTTATGTTCGTAATCTCAAAAGCACAACTCACAATGCACTGGGCTGATTGTGAATGATGTTACTAGGCTGAGGCTGAAGATATAGCAAAACTACTGGCTGATAAATTTAGTTCTATCTTTACCCCTGTCTTCCTTCTGTCTACCCCTCAGGATATACATAAACAATAAACAGATCAATTTTAGGTGTTCCTCAACTATGGCCATTCGATGAATTTATTTTCGTAGAAGTAGTTGTTTGCTAATTTCATCTTTGATGATTAACGTTCAGTATTCAGCCGTTCTCATTTTTTATTTGTTTTCGATAACCAAACATAGACCTGCCTTTTTCAGGGAACAACTGGGATTATTGCAAAATGGAAAGTAAAGTGTTAAGAAGTGTATCACAAGCACTAAAATACACGTTTACTATAAAAATATTTATTCTATCAAGTCACACAAATATAGTACCAAAGCAGCACATTTTTCTCATAAGAAGTGCTTTAGGCATAAATAATTAGATCCTGTAATAAAATGTTTTGACTGAAATTATGTTTCTGACAAATAGTAAGCATGGAAAATTGTAGGTGTTCTTAAAGAGATCCGGACCCAATCACAGTGAAAAAATAGAAAAAAAATAATTTTGAAGTATGAAAAAATTTCCCAAAGGAGACTTATCTGCCAGAAATGGAAGATCAGAGCTGACTGTTAATCCTGTGAATCCCAGAGAGGGCGGCAAGAAAGTACAGAAGCAATTATCACCCAGACTGCTGTTTTCTCCCTTTGGAGCTTGTTACATAGCAGCCTGGGCACACGTGTGGAGGTTGAGCCAAAGACCTTTGAAGATTGGCCGTCTGTTACATCTTGTGTAGAATGTAGCCCAAATTGCTTAGGCTACTGCCACATTAATAGTGATCTACATCTATGTTTTCAGTGGAGGAAGCTAGAAGGAGATGGAATGACCAGTGTGCTTGCTAGGACCTGTCCTTTTACTATGGACAATTAGCTGGGAGATACTAAGGTATAGTTTGTGGCAGTAAGAGGGAATATAATCACATTAATTACACTAGGGTTTCCATAAGGGACATTTAGTGAAGTGATGACAAGCAGTCTTTAGTTCTGTGAGGAACCAAATCATGTGATTTGGTCATGTTGACTAATGTTGCCTTCTGTGAGGGGAACCTTACTGTGTTTGGGAGACTGGAAAGTTGTCGTAGTGAGAAGAGATGTGACAAAGGGTTTGAGGAGAAAAAAAAGAGTCATATATGGAGGTATATGGAATGCTGCATAAGAAATATGGAGATAATGGATATAGCTTAGAAGTTTAACAATACAAGTAGATATGCTTTTTTTCAAACAAGGCTTCAATGGCAACTAGACTAGACAGGGGGGGGGACATACTGCCAAAGAATATGAATACTTGTTAGAGGATATGGTGACCTACCTGTGGAAGGTTCCAACCATGTTGCAATAATTGTTATATTAGTTTCATCTTGGGGTTCTTTGAAAAACACACAGATTCTCCAACTGTTATCTGAAATATGTTTTTATTAGGCAAGGGCATATGATAAATTTAAGACCAGAGTTTGAAAGTCTGGAAGGTAAAGGGCAGAAATTAATGGAAAACTAGGATTCCATGAAGATGAGAAAAGAACAGACAATTAAAGTTTCTATAAGAGACGACTGGTTGAAAAGGAAGGCCAAGTTAGCCAAATTAATAACTTCACTGAAAACACTAGAAGATGCAAATGACAGGGGAGAGATGTGGGATAGTCAAGACAATTAGAGTTTGCAGGCCCAGGTAATGGAATATTTAGTTAAAATGAGATTTCTTGAGATAAGGTGTTAGCGACCAGTGCCTCCAGGATACTCCTAGATACCAGAAAGCCTCTACTATAAAATAGAGGTTTCAGAAGGCTGTGGGTCCAATCAGGTTTCTTCACTCAATGGCCTCTGGGGTGAGGTTGAAGAAGCCATCGGAATATATATGGCATTTGGCAGTATTATATTTGACAGAAACAAAGACAGATTTAGTACAAAGAAAAAAATGACAAGTTTCTGGAGAATGTGGGTTTGCAGAGGATGAATGAGTTGCAGGAATATAACATAATATCCCAACTATTGGTAGAGGAACTAAATAAAATTGCTAGTAGACAAACTGCAGGGAAATCACAGGGGTCTGATGGCTTGCTTTGGGATATATGGAAATTAGCAAAGTATGAGTTACTCCCTAAACTGGTGGTCTTATAAAAGGTCTTACAAACAGATTTAGTTCCAAGGTCATGGAAGCATGACATTTTGGAGCTGCCCCCCCCCCGCACCACTTCACTAATACCTGCTAGCCCCCCCCGCACCACTTCACTAATACCTGCTAACCCTAAACCTGCCCCTGCCCCTAACCCAACCCTGCATCTTACCTCAGAAAAAAAAACCCTTTCAGTAACACTATCAATGTCCATACAGATTTGGTCTAGATGTGATGGAGGAGTTTTCCTTGTAAGATTACAAAATGAAAGTGTTTTCCAGTCACAGTCTTTCTGTGTTTCAGTGCATTTGATTTTCAGTAACTGTGACTTTAGATATGCAGGCATCAGTCAAGAGTGACTTGATGTTTTTCCATTTCATTGCATTACCTACAACGTGTTTTTCATTACAGTTTGCTGTACAGCTTTATTCACTACTCCCTTTAATAATGCATGCACTTCACCTTCCTTCTTTACTCTTCTGAGCTGAGCCTGAAGTTAGTCCACATGGATCACTGCTCCAAGAAATAAATGCAAAGCAAATAAAATGAATACATTTCAAGACTAGCCCCATGATATTAGCAACCAGCACTGTGGTGTTTCATCGCAGTCAAAAAACAAAACAAAACTGTGTCACTGGTGATAACACAGAGAAAATCACAGGATACAATAATGAAGGAAGGCATGATGCTCTGAAATGATGGGGCAGACAATAACTCGCAAGACTGCCTAACTTGAGCCTTTATAATGGCCTCTGGCAGTCTGTTATAATTGAATAGTGGGAAATGCCTTAAAGGGTGTGGATCTGGATGAAGTTAGCCTAGGGGTCTTGGAGACAACAAGGAGAGTGTGTCTGTCTGCAGTATCACCTACTGCAACAGCGGGCATTTGAACTGTCTAGACAAACTGTCATTTTATAGTAAATTTAGAAACTGGTAGCATTATGCCAGTCTGTCTAACTGGAGAGAACTCATGTACAACAGAAGTAGTAGAACATCTTATCTTAACATCAGTACAGAAAAATGAGGAATCTCCCAATTCAAAAGAAAAGGAAGATTTTGGTTTGGGAAAGTCCCAGTAAGTGGTGAAGGACTCTTCTGAGTCTTATGGGGCAGACCAAGACCACTCTGTAAGGTGAATCTTCAAAGGCTGATTTATCTGCTTAGTGAAAGCCCTGTTAAATTTCCTTCAAAAGGGTACTCTCAGAACTGGATCCAGCAGTAGGCAACCTAGACAGTCACCTAGGGCCCGCTGGCTGGGAGGGCCCCCACACACACACACTAGCTAGGAGAGGGCGAGAGGGCCCACTGGCTGGCTGGCTGCCACAACATTTACTTTTTTAATTAAAAAAAGTGCATGTATTCTTTAAGGGCGTTCTTTAAGAATGCTCTCTGTACACCTGTTGCTTGCTTCTTCTTCTTTTCTTATCTGTGTTCCACATGCAGAATTCAAATACAAGATGGTTTCTTGCTTCTATACAAGATGTTCCTGCTGCTGCCTGGATGATCTGAAAACATACTTTGCTGCTGCAAATTAAGCACTGGTGATGTTTGACATTCCATCGGTAAGGTATACTTATGTGTGTATGTGTGTGTGTGTGTGTGTGTGTGTGTGTGTGTGTGTGTGTGTAATGCTCTAGTTAGGGATGGCAGGTTAGTTAATTTGCTCAGGCTCAAACCCTGCACCTTGTTTACAGGAGCCTGAATCATCTACACCAACTACCAAACAACTACCAAACAAAAATGAGCTTCAGTGCATTATCTAGGAATTGTGAGCTTTAATGCAATTTCAAGGAATTGTGAGCTTCAAGGGTAGAGAAGTTTATTGCTGCTTATGCTGTCTGTTTTCAATGTACAGCTGTTTTGTTTAGCAAATATCATCACTATTGTACTTTACAATTTTAATGCAATGTTATTAGCCACAGGTAGCATGCTTACTATTGATGTAGGATTGTAGACGACTGTGGGTTCTGCCCCCACAGCATGTAGATGGATTGCTGAAACTGTGTTGTACTTTAAGTGGAGTGCTGCAGTCCTAAGTGTGTCCTTCTTTGGACAAGATGTCTAGTAACTATGTACCTGTTATCAGTTTGCCATCCGTTCCCTATTGCAATATTACCAGTTTAACATTTGTTTTAATATAACATAGGCAATTTATTTTTCAAGGGCAACAAACACTGAAACACTGAAATATAAAGTTGTTTGCTAGCAGCAACCTTTTCATTAGTTACAGTTCTTTTTAATATTGCATTACTGAGATGACTTTTACTTCTGCAGAGATTGTGTATATTGACTGATGTTGGTGGATTGTAATGGCAGAAGTTTGAGTGGCTTTTTTTGGTTAAAATGTTCATAAATGGACAGTTTGGTCATAATTGAGTCATACATTTTATTTCATTGCTTACTGGAAAAATGATCAAAACTACAAATTTAAAATACACTCTAACAAGTGGTGCTGTATTATACAAGGAGTATAACTGAATACAATCAGGAAGGTGAATCAAAGTACACATGCATGTATGCATGGTCCAAAAAATATGTACAAGGGGCCTACAGTTTGAAAACAAAGCAAAGATAAACTTTATCTGTCACTGGCCTGATACATTTTCTCTGAATGTGGGTTTCAATGAATGTGAGTTTCAAAGGTAGAGAGGTTTACTATCCCTGCTAAGTTTGCTTTCATTGTGAGACTGTATTATTTTATTTAGCAAATATATATCACTACATGTGCTATAAAATCTGAAATAGCAGTTTTAAATTAAATCCAAATATCTATAATCATTATAGAAATAAAGAATAAAATGGTATGCACACTGAGAGGTTTAAATAGTGTTGTGGTAAATGTAAAGAAATAGCCAAGTAATAGCACACTGGAATGGGTGAGAGAGGGATGCTGCATGGGGGGCCCTGATCTGTTACCTTGCCTAGGGCCCCATTTAACCATGATCTGCCTCTGGGTACACTTGTGTACAGTCTGGGCTTTGTCCAGACTATATAAGTAGTGGGTGTACCTGCCCACTGCAGGAATATGCCAGCCACAGGTATACTTTTTAAAAAAAACATATAGGTGTTTTTGAGAAAGAAAAGGGTCTAAGCTCAAAAGAAGATAAAGAGGAAATCAGGAAAAAGTTTACAGAACAAAGAATGCTAGAAAACAGAAATTTTCTAACACAATGAATGCAAAATGGTTTTAATCAAAATGATACACTAAATTTAGTAAAATCCATCAAAAGTAGTCTAGAACCAGATTTGTCATATTTCCCAAAGCACAGCAAACCAGACCTGGAAAGACAGAGCATAAAGGTACTTGATGGGAATGGCTAATTAATTACCTGGGAAAAGTTTTAGCTGCCAAGCAACTGAATGGTATGAAGGATGGCCCTCCACATGTCAGATCCTATGCTACTTGAATGCAGAACTGAATGGTATGAAGGATGGCCCTCCACATGTCAGATCCTATGCTACTTGAATGCAGAACTGAATGGTATGAAGGATGGCCCTCCACATATCAGATCCTATGCTACTTGAATGCAGAACTGAATGGTATGAAGGATGGACCTCCACATATCAGATCCTATGCTACTTGAATGCAGAACTGAATGGTATGAAGGATGGACCTCCACATATCAGATCCTATGCTACTTGAATGCAGAACTGAATGGTATGAAGGATGGACCTCCACATATCAGATCCTGTGCTACTTGAATGCAGAACTGAATGGTATGAAGGATGGACCTCCACATATCAGATCCTGTGCTACTTGAATGCAGAACTGAATGGTATGAAGGATGGCCCTCCACATATCAGATGCTGTGCTACTTGAATGCAGAACTGAATGGTATGAAGGATGGACCTCCACATATCAGATCCTGTGCTACTTGAATGCAGAACTGAATGGTATGAAGGATGGACCTCCACATATCAGATCCTATGCTACTTGAATGCAGAACTGAATGGTATGAAGGATGGACCTCCACATATCAGATCCTATGCTACTTGAATGCAGAACTGAATGGTATGAAGGATGGACCTCCACATATCAGATCCTATGCTACTTGAATGCAGAACTGAATGGTATGAAGGATGGACCTCCACATATCAGATCCTATGCTACTTGAATGCAGAACTGAATGGTATGAAGGATGGACCTCCACATATCAGATCCTATGCTACTTGAATGCACATACCTTCTTCTCTCTCCTCTCCTTTCTACTCCTCAGCTGATATACCCTACCTTACCTTTACCCTTCTGCCCCCCCCCCTTCTGTCCTCCACAGTGCAGTGTCCTTTGTATCCCTGTGGAATCACTGTCTTCCCCAGGTGTTATCAATAAACATTCTAAGGTATAGTCCCCAAGAAAATGAGGTGCTCACCCGATGCTGGGTTCATACCAGGGATAACTTGGGTATGGGGAGGTTGTGTGTGCACAGTAATCAGGGAAAATAGATGAAGGGCTAAGTGGGGCCAGGGTGAGGATGGAGGGAAAAGAATTGGGGATGCATTTGAGCACAATGGTGCTGCTCTTTGATCTATTATCAGGAGATAAATTCTAAATTGCATTGCGTACATGTGTAGCTGTAATTAGAAAGGAGATTGCAGCTAGTAATCCATTGTTACAAGTAGTGCACGGTCGAGCATCACTGCACTGTTAATGGACAAGAAGAAAGATACACTTTACCATCTAATCATGTGGCCGTGGCTAAAATTAGTACTTTGTTTGGTTTCATTGGCAGTAACGTTGTGCTGTGAAAGTTGTCCATTGATGTTGTCATCTGGTGGAAAACTGTATTGGCAGCAGATTAAACATCATGGATGTGTGAGTTTTTAGGCTAAATAAGGGATATTATATGTCATTTCAGTTTTTTTACTGGGACTTTTCAAGACTGCTTAATACCAAGTGAGCCCCATATTGCACCAACAAAAAAATCACTTGAATGAGCTCAACCTGAACACAACCTGCTAACAGAACAACGAAAACTCCAGACTGCAAGTGTCAGCATTACTCTTCATTGGAACAAGACTGCCGGTGATACAGACAGCTAAATATATAGTTTTCCATGATAGAGTGATGAAGGCTACCAATCTCTCATCCACAGATCTGTGCCTCTTCTTGCATTCCCTTCTAAATAAAATCAGCTGTGAGGCTGATGTATTACAAAATTAAAGGGACATACTCCTCGTGTGATGGTGTTAGTGTATATAAACATTCACAAAAACATGCGTATGTATATATATATATATATATATATATATATATATATATATATATATGTATATATATATATATATATATATATATATCTGTGTATATATGGGTCTACCTGATAACACTGACATGCTAAAACACTGACAACAAAATCACCGACACCACAAAACCAAAACTTCAAAAACATGAAACTTCACATGCCTGACAAACCACAATCCCGACAATCAACAAACAAAACAAATCATCCCCTGTCCAAAAAGCACACGCACAACACAACCACTCCAAAAACCTTACAAACCTACATTAAACCTTACATACACAACTATCAATGCACTAACCTTAACCCAAACCCTAACCCTAAGGTCCGCCACTATCGCATACTCACCTAACCCGCGCCCTAACCCTAACTCACTTAACCCGCCCCTAACCCTACAGTCTGTCACTATCGCACACTCACCTCACCCGTGCCCTAACCCTAACTCACTTAATCCACCCCTAACCCTACAGTCCGTCACTATCGCACACTTACCTTAACATGTCAGTGTTCTCAGCATCGGGATTTTCAACTGTCGATTATCTCTGTTGTCGATCTTCCGGTGTCGGTGTTCTTGTCGTCAGCATTGTGGACTTTCAGCATTATCAGGTATATATATATATATATATATATATATATATATATATATATATATATATATATGTATAGACACACATACAGACACACACGCACATACACACACACACACACACACACACACACACACACACACACACACACACACACACACACACACACACACACACACGCCACCACTACAACCAACAACAATACTAACAACAGCAACAACAGAGACCCTGGCTACTTTTTCCCAGAAAAAAATTACATACACTATAGGCAAAAAACAGTGATTGTCCAATGAAAGCTAGTTTGCTGCATGAGTCTGGCTAAGTGACACGTTCACTACTGAGCATTCAGAGAATGTTGCTTCTCTCAGGTAATTTTCTGACACAGTGCTACAGCCCTGCTGAGCAAGATCCTATATTCCAGTGGAGAAAGGGTTACTTAATTTTCTTTATGACATTTTTGGCTGATGGTTAATAAATGAACAGATGGTCAGTGACAAGAAAGGAGGGAATATGTATGAGTAACTAGTTCCTTGTAGCATTTGTATCATAAAAAGTTAGAAAAAAAAGCCGAGCAGCTCAGGTTTCAGTAATGAATTCTGAGTCTGATACATTCAGCTGGTCTGAGTTTTGAACCTTAGAACTTTTATTCACATTCTGTATGATTATTAAGATGGGCTACTTCCATTCACCCTGTAGATTTCTGGGTTAACATGATATACCAGTCAAGAGACTTAATGAGATAAGAGAATAAAAACTTACATCTGATACATACAGTTACCAGTAGGCACAGACATATGCACCCCAGTCCATAATAAAATTCACAAAAAAAAAAAGAGAGAGAAAATCAGAAAATCAGCACAGAACAAACACTTAAGTCAAGGAACATACATTTGTTATGCTATCTGCATGCCTTGCTCTTCACTGGTACTTCATCATGGAGATTAATATATAAAATGCAACAAAAGAAAAACCTTCAGTTAATCATCAAGAGCCACCAACATTCAAAGGGCTTTGTCGGTGTGCTACTATTTTCAGTAATTCGCTATTTAAACTCCCACCCAGATCTTATCATTAATACATGATAACACAGAAAAATGCAATTTGCTACAATGTTTTCAACAAACAGGTAGTACATCGGTGCCCTTCCCACGGTATGTCCCTGAAACGTTATGCAGTACATTGTTTAAAGGGCCTTGAACTTATCCCAGTATGAAACATTGCAGGGATGCTGTTTTCAAAGTATACTTAATCAGATGCACTAGGGTAAAAAAAAATCAAGTATCTTCAAAAGCGCACACTCATCTAATTGAAGAAAATCATGTCTCCATAATAAAATTAGTTAAAACAACATATCAGCCCCTGGATTAGATTTGAAAGCACAAAAAAGCCTTGCAGTTGAAACCTTCTATTCTTCTGTCCAGAACGATGATGCAAATTGCACTTGAGTTGCATTCCCTAGACATAATCTTCATTATTTGATTCTGACTGAAAGCTGCCACAGTCATGTATCCCAATATTCATTGTACAAGGGTAGTCCAACAAGCCAGACAGTAACCGCTGTCTACAGTACATCCAATTTAAAAATGCCCCCTTCCCCATTTGCCTCAGGAGTAATTTGTATTAATTTATCCTTTGTTGACTGGGTTAGTCACGCTACACTAGTGACTTTTTTTCAGGAGTGACCCAAGATGGTATTTATCCTGCTAGGGGAAGTTTTGCCAGGGCATCCAAAAAATTTCCTGTACTCTATTTGATAGCTGCCATGGGATCTTATACATCCACCCAAATTACCAACTACTCAAGCAGGTGTGACCTTGTGATAGGAGTACAGCACCCCTCTTTATGCTATACCAGTGTCAACCAGCCATGTACTTCGTGTGTAACTAGAACCCAGAGCCTTTTATACCAAAGGCAAGTATGCTACCTGTTACACGACTGACACTGTTTGTCTGGTTTACAGAACCATAAATCAAGCATACATTATGGCAGAAACAAGTTCCTTGGATTGACTATGAGCTATATCTGGATGCATTGTGGACCCCGTGATGATATAGCTGAAACAAGGGTCTATATTAGAACATCGAAGTTTCAAAACTTCGAATGTTCTAATATCAACCCCTATTCAGCAAAAGCTGAAAATATCGAAGCAACAGAAAACCAAATTTTTTCCTAGGGAAAGAATTTGGTTGTCCGTTTCTGTTGCTTCAGTATTTTCAGCACTGTGGTGGAAAGTTACGGGTCGGGTTCAGGTAAGTGTGTGATTGAGTGTGGGTTAGGTTAGTTAGGGTTAAGATGCGGATTAGGTATGTGTGTGATTGTGTGGACGTGAGGGTTAGGGCGGATTAGGTGAGTTAGGGTTAGGGCACGGGTCAGGTAAGTGTGCGATTGTGTGGACATGAGGGTTAGGGTGGGGTAGGTGAGTTAGGGTTAGGGAGCGGGTGAGAGGAGTGCGATAGTGACGGACCTTAAGGTTAGGGTTTGGGTTAAGGTAAGTGGATAGTTAGTGGTGTGTGTATAGTTTAGTGTAGGGTTAGGTGTAAGATTTTAGGTGTATGTATGTGGATTGCTGTTTGTTTGGTGTGTTTGTGTTGTGTGTATGTGTTTTGGAACAGCAAATTTTTTTCCCTAGGAAAAAATTTGCTGTTCTGTATGTTCGATGTTTTCAGCATTCGCTGAATAGGGGTCGATATTAGAACATTCAAAGTTTTGAAACTTCGATGTTCTAATATAAACCCCTGAAACAAGACTTACAACAACTGTACTGCTTTGAAAATATAACCTCCCCTGTCTATTTTTGGGATCACCAATATCATCTGTCGAGCTGAATTAATGGAGCTGCAAACAAGCTAGTTTCATTTGTTCTACTTTAACTAGTGTGCTGCTCCCCATGTAATTAGATGAAATGCAATATAAATTACATGAATTTATGATGCTCCATAAAAAAATGTTTAACTCATTTGGCTGTTTTCCAGAATCTACTTCCTGTGCAAAGAAAAAAATCCCTGATCACTAAACCACACTGCACAATTCATACTATTTATGGCTTCATTAGTGAGCTCCGTAACTAGTGCTGAATGGGGTAAGCTATGATTATAATGCCCCGTGATTTAATAGTTTTAATGAAGCAAATAAAGTTTTGTTAAACAAAACTAATGTTGGTCTGAAGTGTTTCTAATGCTGGGTATATTTTGTTTAGACAGGATTCAGAGACAAAAAGGACACTTCGGTGTTGTGTCATAAGCATTAACAGACACTCAAATGATCACATCAATGCTAATTACACCAAAAGTACACTAAAATCAGAGCATAATAGTTGACTTGGTGTGCAAAGTACAAATTAATTTTGATTACGTATCCATAACTCTATTTAGTGTTAAAAAAAGACAAATGCTTCGCACTAAACTCATAAAGTTGAGTACATCTATGACATGGACAGACTATACATTTAGTTATTCAAAGAGAAACAAGAGTTTTAGCAATAATTAGATATCAGGGCTATTCTGTATTATGTTTGAAGAAACAATAACTTTGTTGTACACGTTTATACTGACTGTGAGAATTAGAGTTGTCTTAAACTTGCACTGTGTTATTTATTTATTTATTTATTTATTTATTTATTTATTTGACATTTGTTAACTGGGTTGGTCTGACTGGGCAAGCCCTTTTTCAGCAAAGACCAGAGGAGAAAAGCTCCAGTATTACAATGCATAGACATTTACTAGCACAGACATTTGTTACAAGTTACAGGTCAACTAAAAAAATGAAATAAAATGAGTAAAATATGAATTAAACAATGCACATAATAATATGAATTAAACAATGAATAATATTTTTTTGTGGGAGATATTATCGTCAGGGACTAACCTGGATAAATGTCTGATGGTCATTAATAGAACGTGCTGGAGGGACAGATTCATCACCCAGAGACTCCATATGCTGTGGAACAAAATCCCGGTACATGTGAGGCAGAGCACCTCACTGGCCTTGTTCAAGAGGAATCTTGACCAATGGATGGGAGATCAAACTAAAGGGGTGGTAAAGCCACATAACTATGGGCTAGGCTTATAAATGCCCTTGGGCAGATAGCCTAGTATGAACCTATGAACCTATGAACCTATGATAATAAAGTAAGAACAGTTATAAGTAGATTTAGGAAGTGACCTTGTAGAGAGGGAAGGAGGTGTATAGAGAAATAGCAATTAGTAAAGAATATATTAGGTGAAAAAGTATCAAGATATATACGGCTGATGCTGGTAAAGTGTAGTAGACAAGCAGTAAAAGACGTATGAGGAGTAACAGTTAGGAAGAACAGAGGAGCAGGAGGGTCTGTAATATGCCTGGTATGATATTAGCTACAGGGGGAGCACTCAGTGGTAGTGGAGGTGGCTTATGTTGCGTCCTGGCAGAGGCAAGTCCATGATTTGTGGAAGTATTCTTTCATTGCTATTTTAAAGGAGTTTGTTTCAGTAATACACCTGACATTGTGGGGTAGTTTATTCCAGGCATTTGCAATGGAATAGCTATAGAGTAGTTTTCCAATATTTTTATTGGGCCTGTATACTGGGAGAAGGTTCTGTTGTGAGCTGCAGAGGTAGTGTTTGGGAGTATAGAGGGGGATGAGAGTGGAGACAAGGAAAGGAAGAGGGTTGTCGAAGAACTGAATGAGCCAAGAGAAGTTGTGGTAGTAGGATTTGGTGATGAAATTCCAGCCACTGCAAATTTCTTAGTGCGATGCAATGGTGGGTCTGGTAAGACAGATTGTAGACAAATCAAGCTATTTTGTTATAGGTAAGTTTGAGTTTAGTAAGGATATTGGATTTGAGGTGTGTTAGAATAGGGGCTGCATAGAGGAGAGTGGGGAGTAGATAGGCTTGTGTAAGGGAGTCTGGAGGTATTTGTAAAGTATTTATTATGTCTATAAAGCAGACCTAGTTTTTGATGTGTCTTTTTTATTCACTGCTGAGTGTGAAGGTTGAATTTGAGATGGTCATCTATTATAACACCTAAGAGTTTAGTGTGGGGTTCTGGTGAGATGGTAGTATTATTCAGGAAGGAGACAGAGAAGGAAGATTTATAATGCTGAAGGGAGGCTGGGAGAAACAAGAGGAGTTTAGTTTTCTTTGGGTTTAGTAGAAGTTGGTGGGAAGTAAGCCATCTTTCAACAGAGGAATTCTTGGGTGAGGGTGTGAAGGTTTGTGATGCTATCAGAGCAGGAGATAATTGTAGAGTCGTATTGTATAAGTGTAGAGAGAGGACAGGAAGAGTGGAGATCATTAATAAAGATGTTGAAAAGAAGGGGACCAAGGATGGAGCTTTGGGGTACCCCAGCTTGAACTGGAAGAAAGGGAGAGTAGTTTGATAGCCATCTCTCAGCCTGAAATCTATTTGAGAGGTAGCTGGAGAACCATGATACAGTAGAACTTGAGAGGTTAAGAGAGGCAAGTTTGGATAGTAGTAGTCTATGGGAAACAGTATCAAAAGCATTGGATAGATCTAAAAACAGGCAAGAAGTTTATTAATTGTTATCAAGTGATAAGGTGATAGAACTGATGAAGGATGTCAGAGCAGTACAGTACTGTGCTTTGGCCGAAAGCCATGTTTTGTGGGGGTCAGGAGATTTTCTTGGAGAATATGATTAAGAAGCTGTTTATGGATACATTTTTCGAGGATTTTAGATAGGGAGGATAAGATGGAAATAGGTCTGAAGTTAGAGGGGTCATGTAATGGGATAACAAAGAATTTTTTTCCAGATATCAGGTACAGAGCATTCCTTGATGGATCTGTTGATTAATATAGAGGTAGGGAAAGCAATAGAATTAGCAGCTAGTTTTAGGAAATAAAGAGGTGAGTTTTCAACTGATGGAGAGCATGATTTTAGTTTGGTCAGAAGGGATTTTATATAGGATGTGGGGACAGGTTTAAGGGTGAAGGTGGTAGGACTGGTGGTGATTTGTAATTAGGGGGTAGGTAACTGTATTGGTTTTGGTGAGGTTACGGATGGAGTTAATGAAGTGAGAATTTAGAAGTGTGGCAGACTCAGTGGGGGAGCTGTTTGGACTGGGATTAGGATAAGATGAGCACCCAGGGTGTAACAGATTATTAACAGATTTCCAGAATTTTGGGGGGGGGGGGTTAGAGTGTGGATTGTTAAGTAGTTTATGGAAACAATTCTGTTTCTCAATGATGACTTTTTTTGGTTAAATTGCGGAAATAGATTTGGATTTGTTCCATTTTTTTCCAGGGACTATCTCTCTTACTCATCAGGGTTTTGGGGTCTTGTGTGAGCCAGGGAGCATAATGAATTTTAATCCTTAGTTTTCTGACAGGGGCTAGGGAGTTGAGTGTATCTAGGAAAATGTTAAAGGCAAGAACAACATTCTCCAGGGGCAGCTGTGTATAAACTTGGACAGTGTATACACAGCTGCCAAAGATGGTATACTACAATTACATTTCAGATATGTGAAATGATTAAACTTAGATATTTTCTTCCTATATGGCAGGGTACAAGTACAAGCAGTCAGTGCCCTTATTTTAAGTGATATAACATACAATACATACTATAATAAAACTGAAATGTAACTCTACTTGCGAATTGAAATACAGTTCTGTGTCTTTCACAGAGTTGCTACATGATCACTGCTTAACTTTGATTTCTAGTTATTTTGTGAAGTTACTATGTTTATGGATTTTTTTGTCCAACACCTATTGTTGTGGTCCTTTCCACGGATCCACAACTATCTCTGTAAAGAAATACTTTCAGACGTCTTCCCCATCCTTTCCATTAACATTTCCTCAGCATGATTTTAAGTACTCATATAATGCTTTACTTATTCCTGTAGTGAAAAGAGCCTTCTATTTCCCCTCCATCCTATACAAACTTCTAGTGCCTTTTGTCTAGACTCCTTAAAGCTGTATGATGTCCTTCCTTTTCTCTGTCCTTTAGAAGTGAATGCTGTATGCAAGATATGACCTGAGAGAGCTGGTAGAATATCAGTGTCACTTTTATTTCTGGAACCTCTCTCCTGAGGATTCCATTTGCCATTGCTATGATCTGCTCACTTTGCTCCTAATTCACTCCCACCAACACTACCAAACCATTTTCTGGCTCTGAACTCATGATTTATACTCCCCCAGCTGATAGTTCACACTAAACGTGTTGCAGCCAATGTGCAGTAGTTTGCATTTGTTTGCAATGAATTTCATCTGCCACCTTTCAGCCTTTCCAAGCTATGCCTTACAGTATTTTCCCGCTATCCACTGCTATACCTTTGTTTATGTCATACATTCAGCAGCCAACGTTATGACCAACTGGCTTTCAAGAAGCTTTAATTATTTTATTTTACATTTGTTAATCGGGCTGGTCCAGCTGGATACATGTCCATTTTCAGTGGAGGCCCGAGGAGAAAAGCTCCACTATCTACTACATGATAATTAACAGTAAATTGTCAAATACATACACATATTCACCCATGACTGACAGTATGATACAGAATATTTAGGAATAGGCAAGGAAAAGCTCTACTATCTACTACATGATAATTAACAGTAAATTGTCAAATACAAACACATATTCACCCATGACTGATAGTATGTTACAGAATATTTAGGAATAGGCATGGAGAAAAAGTACACAGTGTAATGGATATACAAGCAAACACAGAACTTAGGACATTTGTATAAGATAGAAAGAGGAAGGTAAAAGGGATAGTGTTGTAGATAGAGTAACAGAATAGATAGAGTAATATAGTAAAAGTTGGTTATTAAAAAGAGGCAATGTCAAGTCGATTAGGGAAAAGGTACAAGATAAAGAGGGCATGTCTTAGTAGTACAGATAATGTTAAAAGAATAAAATTGGAAAAAAGAAAGATATGTTTATAGGAGATGGGAGCCATGATAATCAGCTTGGGTAGTCACAAGAGCAAAGCCAGTGGTTGGTTAGGTAGTGTTTTAGTTTAGTTTTAAATATAGAGATGGAGGTTTGGGATGTTAGGTTGGGAGGAAGTAGGTTCCATTTTTTACCAATTGAGTTGGAGAACATAGATTCTCCTGCAGTATTCCTTGATTGAGAGGTTTGAATTAGAATTTTGCTCGAAGAGCAAAGGTTTTTTAGGTTGTTATAGGGCTTGATAAGGGTGGAGAGCATAGGAGTGTTGCCAGGGTGGTGCAGGGCTTTCTGGGCTATAGAGAGCTGGTAGTATAGAATAAGGTGAGGTAGCTCTAGCCATCCAAGATGGCGTAGGTTTTTGCAGTGGTGTGTTTTATATGGGGAGGATGTGGCAAATCTGGCAATGTTATTATAGGCTGATGTAAGTTTATTGATGTTATATTTAGTTAGGTTTGTGTATATAGGGGAAGCATAAAGTAGCGTAGAGATGAGATGCGTTCTGGCTATGGTAGTTCTTGCCTCAGAAGTAAGGAAGGATTTGATTCTATACAGTGAACCTAGTTTTCTATTAGTTGTTTTTATGGTTGACTTGATATGTGAGTCAAATTTGAGTTGGTTGTCAATAGTTATGCCAAGGAGTTTGGTCGTTTCATCTGGGGAGATAATGGTACCATTGTTTGATGTAAGAGAAAAGTTAATAGGGGGGGATTGGTGTGTAGGTTTGAAGAGAAGCAGTTTAGTTTTCTTAGGGTTTAGAAGTAAACAATGATTAGAGAACCATTGTTCTATGGTTGAGAAAGTTTTTTGGGTAAGGAGGTGTAAGTCATCTTGGTTAGAGGCAGAACAAATGATGGTAGTATCGTCAGCGTATTGAATGCAAGTAGATAGGGGGGTGACATGATGTAGATCATTGGTAAAGATGGAAAATAGAAGGGGACCTAGGATGGAGCCCTGAGGAACCCCTAGGGAGGATGGTAGGAGCTCTGAAAGATTATTGTTCCATAGCACTGCTTGTTTCCTATTCTCAAGGTAGGAAGTAAACCAGTTAAGTGCAATACTATCGAGAGAGATGGATTTAAGGCGGTGCAGGAGTAGTTGGTGGTTCACCATGTCGAAAGCTTTAGATAGGTCTACAAAGAAGGCTGATGAAGGTAGATTGTTGTTTCGGTTGTGATTAATGGATTCAATAAAGGATAGTAAGGCTGTGGTGGTGCTATGGTAGGGACGAAATCCATGTTGGCAGTTAGCTAGCAGATTATTTTGAAGGAGGTGATTGAGTAGTTGTTTATGGATACACTTCTCCATTATTTTTGCAATGGGAGAAAGAAGTGCAATAGGGCGGTAGTTTGAGTATTCAAAGGAATCCCCACCTTTGAAGAGTGGGATGATGTGGGAGATTTTCCAGAGTGAAGGTATGGTACTTTCTTTAATGGTTCTGTTAATTAGTAAAGAGATTGGGTATGCAACTGCTTTAGCTCCAAGCTGGAGATATTCTGCTGGGATTTTGTCGGCTGAGGGAGTGGAAGGTTTAAGTTTTTGAAGTAGGCGTAGTATACAAGATGTGGGTATAGGTTTGAGATGAAATGGTGGTGGGGTACAGTTAGAGGTGTCTAGTAAAGAAGGGTCAGGGTTTTGCTGGCTAGCTAGATTGAGTATTGTAGAGGTGAAGAAGTTATTAAAGGCATTAGCAGTGTTTAAGGGCGAGTCAGGGTGGGAGCCTATTGGGCTAGGAGTTTCTATTTTGCCAGGGGATAGTAGTGAGTTTATTGTATTCCAGAATTTCTTTGGCTGGTGTTGGGAGGAATTTTGTAGCTGGATGTAAAATCCTTTTATCTTGTAGGATGGCTAGTTTAGTCAGGTTTCTTTTTTGTTTGTAAGTAAGATGGTCAAGTGAGTTTCTAGTGGTTCGCCATTTAGTCCAGGCTTTGTTTCTACTAATCATAAGTTGTTTAGTGTTTGTTGAAAGCCATTTTGCCGCTCTAGATTTCATGCGTATAGAGCATGGGGCATGCTGATCAAGAATGGTAAGGAAGGTGTGGTTGAAGTGGTTAACAGCGTCATCTAATGGCAGGGTTTGCAAAGGAGACCAGTTGACTAGGCTTAGTTCATTTTGAAACTGAAGGGGATCAAAGATTTTTTTGTTACGACAAAAACGGATGAGAGGTGGTTTGGCTAGAATAGTTTTGTGTCTAATTATGTATGTTAGTGAGTGGTCACTAAGGTCATCTGGTAGTGTTCCTGAAGTGTATTTTTGGTGGGGATTGTTTATTAGGATCCAGTCAAGTATGGTTTCTTTATTGTTGGTTTTATTAGTTCTAGTTGTAGAATTTATGGTTTGATGGAAACCATATAGGTTGATGTGGGTAGTTGGATAAGTTTGTTTACATGTGTTCCAGTCAATGTTAAAGTTGCCTAATAGTATAGTTTCTTGAGGGAGAGTTGTTGAGAAGCAGTTCAGTAGGCTTTCTAATACTGGAGGGTTGTTGCCTGGGGGAAGGTACGCGCAGATAATATTAATTGCTTTATGTGGATTGAGGGATAGTTTGGCTATTATAATGTCTATGTTAGTGTTATCTGGAGGGGTATAGCTGGTTTTACATATTTCTAGTCCAGTTTTGTATAGAATGGCTACTCCGCCTCCTTTTTTCCTAGTGCGGTCTTGTCTAAGGATGTTATAGCCTGGCGGAATAATTTCATTGTCTTTTATAGTGGATTTAAGCCAGGTTTCAGAAAGGCAGAGGATGTCATATTTATGGACTTCTAGTAGGGCGTGGAGGTTAGGGATTTTGTTACAAATGCTGCGGATATTGAGATGAGCTATAGAGAGTGATTTGGAGTTTGAGTTCTGTAGAGAAGTCTTGGATTTTGTCTGTTGGGAATTACTGGGAGTAGTGAGGGTTACAGGGCCTGGGTTAGGGTGTATGTCACCATCTCTCAATGAAGAAATTAGTTTGGGTGAGGGGTCATAGAAGTTGATGTGCCTAGAGTGAAAGAGAATTAGATATTTAATATGAGAGAGACGATGGTATTTTGGTTCCAGATAAGAGTTATAGTATGTGGCACAAAGATATATAGTGTGTGTGTTTGGATGGTTAATTTGTGTGTGTTTGTTTGGAATGGTACATGTGGAGAGAAGAGGATGCTCATAGTAGGTTAAATTATAGGTGGCAAAGAGAGTAGCTAATGTGGATAGTAGAAGGAATGGGTGGTGTATATGGGGCATGTTCTGTTAATTAGTAGAGTATGTTAATTTGAAGTATGTTGTGGAGGGAGGTGGAGATAGTAATATTAGTGGGTGGGGATAGGAAGAGTCAGTGATTGGACTAGAATATGTTGGGAGGGGTTTAGTGGGGATAAATGTAGAGGTTCCAGGGCGGGTGGGATTTGGGGGCAGGGAGGGGAGCGGAGTGAGCCTGAGGGCGAACGGAGCGGGATGAGCCAAAGGAGTAGAAGAATGCTGAGAAAAACAATCAGCCAGGTGGAAGAAACAGGTATGTAAGACAGGGATAGTATGAGTAGTGTGTTACAAAACAGATATTCAATGGACAGTGTTTATAAGGAGGAAGGTAGGCTGGTGTAGAGAGGGAGGAGGTATATTAGAAGGGAGCTGAGTAGTAAGTAATATAGTAGTAAGGGAGCTGTATAGTAAGTAATAGATCAGAAGCAGGTTTGTAGGGGGAGATATTGTGAGTAGGACAGAGCGTTGGAGTGAGGAGAGCAAGGGCTCAATAGAGTGAGAAGGAGAGATAATGATAGAGATGAGTGTTCAAGGGCACTAAAGGAAGGAGGGTGTAGATCATAAGATAGGAACTGGTGATGGCTGCTGGTAGTCTAGGACGGGTTGGAAGGCTAGGTACGCAGTAACAGATTATTGGGTAATAATAGATTTTACATACATAGGTATTATTTACTGTATTTAGGACGATGGACACCCTTAATGTCAGGTTGCGGCTAGTAGGCAGAGATCTGGATACAGTTCAACTCCGCCAGTAGGGCCAGGAGTCCTATAATAAAAGTCGCTTGGTCCCGATAGGAGGGGAAGCAGATGTTTGATCTCATCATCACGAACATGGGATCACAATGTTCAACACCGGAAGTATACCCCTCACTGGTGAGATCAGATCATAAACTAAACAATTTAATGTTATAATACTATGTTAATATTTTCCACTTCTCCTACCTATTATGATTATTTCTGATGGAATTTAATGACTGACTTATTTTGATAATAAGGGGAGGCTTATTCTATATTTTTGAAATAAGTGTAATGTATCTGTTACATTTTCTTTTAGCATTAAAATTTATTGTTTGTATTAGTTGCCCTATTCTGGTATCAGCTCATTTCATTGGTACATCCCAAGCGCAGACTTTCAAATAGGTCTGCATCAGACACTGCCTTAAAGACCAGACAGAAGTCACCTCCACACAATCTATAAAAACAGAATATAATGTCAGTTCCTGAAGTATTTCAGACTTATTCCGATTTTCAAGCCCTGTCTTTGTTTCTAGTAAGGAGTCGTTATACCTTTCATGCTGCTTCACGTGGCTTGTTTGAAGTGGCGAAAGCCAAACACACTCTGGCTAGGCTTATAAATGCCCTAGGGCAGATAGCCTAGTATGAACCTATGAACCTATACATAATTAAGAGATGTATATTCAATAATGCATCAGATTGGTGAGTTACAAAGTAGTGCAACCATATTCTTGGCATGAGTAGGTGTACCATTTAGAATTAAATGCGCTGCAGAATGTGCTTTCTGACTTTGGTAGCTACATACTGGACAAAGTTTAAATTGTCTGTTACTGTCCTTGGGTTTTTAGTGATGGTATCATTGTTAATAATATGACCATCAAGTGTCATGGTGCTACTTTTTAACATTAACTATGAGGCTGTCAGTCCTGCAACAGGTATGTTATTTTTTCTGTCATCTTGGCAAAGTTTGGCATCTTTTTAAAGTAATTATTTTATACAATTTGAAGACATAAGCATATTTGTTGAACTGCAGCCCATGTCTGGACATGGCTGAGAACCCCAAGGCTCTCTTCAGGAAATGTACGGAGTGTGGCCATAAGCTCTCTCTAACGGATGGCCGCACTTTGTGTGTAGTGTGTTTAGGAGTGGCCCACCTAGCTACAGCATGCTGTATTTGTGCAGGTTTCAATCCTAGAACCCACAAGGACAGGTGGGCTAAACTAATGATGAAATGGCTACTGCCTGCTTTGGGGATGGCTGTCCCCACTACTACTACTACTATGACGTCTACTACTGTTTCTGCCACTTCCTAAGCCTCTGGGACTCAACCTCCTGTCTTGAGGCCTGCAGATGGGGAAAAGCATCACAAGAACAGACCTAGAAAGCGGTCCCTGGACTGCTCGGCTTCGTCTGGGCCTCCTTCAAAATCTAGGACCCCTCCTAGGCTCAGTACCCCTTGGCTCCATTCACCCAGGTATTCCCCAGAGCCAGAGGTATCTAGGCCACCATCCAGAGCCTCCCCTCACTGGCACTCCTGGCCAGTGTCAGTGGCTTCCTCTTCACATTTCATCTGCAGCTTGAGTGAGTCAGAGACAGACAGGATGATGCGGAAGTTCATCCAACCCCAGATCCAGATGGGAGTCTTGCTAGTCCTCTCTCCCTCTGGAGCGGGGAGCTCATAGCCCTTTTTCAGCCCCATAGCTCCTTCTCTGATTGACCCATGGTTTTGGAGTCTTTGGATCTGAGAGCTCTTGGGGTCAGGGGTCAGCACCGATGGTACCCTGTACCTCGATGCTGGCCATTGCCTTGAGCGTGTCGGATCTAACTGGGTTGGATCCGAGCCCTTGGGGCTGTAGCCTCACCATCAGATCTGAGGGGGCTCTGTTGGCTCTGAGTTTGTCAGAGCACAGTCTCCCCCTTGGTATCTCAGCTCCTGCGGGCTCAGCTCTGACTCCCCTGTTGGATCCGAGGGGAGAGGCTCCCTTACTTGTGTCCCAGGATGTCCGCTCTCCTTCAGCATTTGATGTGGTGGAGAGGATCCCCTCAAGTAGGTCGAGACCTCTGACCATTTCCTCTAAGGAATCCACCCCAGCTCCCTTGGTATTGGGTACAGCTCCAACCATCCTGTCATCTCAGAGACAACCCATGCTTGCTTTGCCTCAGGGAGCACCCACTAGGGAGCAGCGAGTCCCCCCCAGATAGTTCCACTGAGGAGGCTCCTTGCAAATGGATGTGTAAAAGGAGGCACTTGGACTCCTTCCCAGAGTCCCTCATGGATGACACTGACCTGGGGAAGGGGAAGATTCCCCCAGGTCACCCCCTGAGGATGTCTCCTTTGGACACATCATGGAACTCCTATGACAAAGAGGGGGATGGTCCACCCAAAAAACAACCAAGGATGAGTCGGTGTTCCTAGAGACATTTGGCATGGCCCAGTTACCTCCTGGGTGTCCCCCCTTGCAGATCCACTGGTGGACCTAATCACCTCTAGAGCATGGAAGGAACTGGACACTGTGGAGTCTATTCCAAAAAGGCCAGGCAAAGTTCTTAGCCCCCCACCGGACAGGACTGGCTGGAGTAAGGGGTCCCCAGTAGATGCTATGGTGGTAGCAGCTGCCACCAAGAAAGAGCTCACACAGGGCCATCCTCCTGACCGGGAGTCGAGGACGGTAGATCGTCTGGGGAAGCAAGTCTGTGCTACAGCAACCTTCACCATAAGGGCGCTGAATTACATGGCGCATGTCATCTGACTACAGCATGACTTAGTCAAGGAAGTCACTGAGTTGGCCCTAGAGCCCACATTGATAGAGGGCAAGAAGATGTTCTCTGCAAGCAGAGCCACTCTAAAAGTGGTTGTGAATATGTCCATGTGCCTCCTTTCCCATGTCACGGAAGGAACCGCCAGGGCAGCCAGGTCTGGGGGTTGCCATGAAGTGCCACACCTAGCTCCAGCTCTGTCAGTTTTCAGAACCCTTCAAGGCATCATTTGCTAATGTCCTCTATGATGGTTCTTCCCTGTTTGGGAAGTCCATGCAAGAGACTCTAGTCCAGAGTGAGAAGTATAAGAAGACACTGTCTTCTGTCAGGCTCCGCTTCTCCATCCCTCAAAGATCCTTCTCAAAGTATTAGTGAGGAGCAAAGAAGATGTGGTTCAAGAAATCTCAGTTCTCCCGGGACACTCAGGACTCACCCCCCCGAGGCAGAGGGGGTTACTATAGATGCCGGCCCAGAGCTAAAGGGGGTCCAAAGAACTTTGGCTCTCGAGAACCATTCTCGGACAGCCCCGCACAACAGCCCTGAGAGGATTCCCAACTGCTCATTTCTTGAGGCAGTTGGGGGCCATCTTTCTTTGCATCCAACAGAGTGGGAGTCTTTTACAACAGACCATTGGGTGTTACAAATCATATACAGAGGCTACTCCATCCCATTTGTGGATTCACCTCCCCCATCAAAACTCCTCCCAGACGTTCCACCCACACAAAGGGAGGAAGCAGCTCTGGAGATAGAAAAGCTGCTAAGAAAACGAGTCATCCAACCTGTCCCCCAGACCAATCCAGATCGGGCACCTATTCCAGGTTCTTTTTAGTGCCAAAGAAAACAGGGGACCTAAGACCCATTCTGGATCTTTCCACTCTGAACCTTTCAGTAGCCAAGGAGAAATTCTGGATGGTCATGCTTCAGTCCATTCTGACCTACCTGCAAGCAGAGGATTGGATGTGCTCGATCAACCTCCAGGATGCGTACTATCATATCAAAATGAACAGGCACTCCCACAGGTTTCTTCACTTCCGGCTGGAGGCCAATCATTATCAATTCAGGGCCCTACCCTCTGGTCTCACCACAGTCCCCAGGGTATTCACCAAAGTCATGGTGGTGGTAGCGGCCCACTTGAAGCTTCAGGGAATCCAGGTCTATCCCTACCTGGATGATTGGCTCCTTGCTGCCCCTACCAAGCATCTGCTATGCCATGCCAGGGATTACTTCCTTGTTCTAGCAAACAGACTGGACATTACAATCAACCTCAGCAAATCATTACTGACTCCAGTTCAGAGCTTAGACTTCATTGGAGCTCGGCTAGACACCATACAAATGAAAGTCTATCTCACCTCAGAAAGGGTAAACAATCTGAAACTTCACATCTCTTACATTCTTCAATCTCTCCTCCCCTCAGAAGAAACTGTTCTGTGGGCCCTGGATTCCATGGTAGCCACTATCAGTCTTCCACCCTTTGCAAGTCTTGACATGAGAGTCCTCCAGTGGACATTAGCGGTTCAGTGGTCCCTTCTGGACCTACCTTTGTCCCAGCCAATATGCATTTCCTGTGCTACCAGGGTGTCACTTCTCTGGTAGACTCTCTCCCAGGAACTTGTCAAGGGACATCCCTTTCTTCCATCCTTCCCCACAACCACAGTGACCACGAATGACTCCCAGATAGGGTGGGGGAGACATTGCTCAGGAAGGACAGTCCATGGCACGTGGTTCCCTTCTGAGACCAATTTGCATATCAACGTCCTGGAGATGAGGGAGCTTCTTGTAGTGTTGCAGGCCCTTCATGCCCATCTTCCTCTAGGAACTATTGCTATTCAGTCAGACAACATGTCTGGTATATCAACAAGCAGGGTGGAACCAGATCCTACCCCCTTTGTCGAGAAGCCAGGAGAGTGTGGGAATGGGTGAGTTCCACCGGCTGCTTCCTGGTGGCAATGTAGATTCTGGGATGATCCAACATTCTGGTGGACAAGCTCAGCAGGACTATTCTGATAGCTTATGGGTGGTCTCTGAATCCTTCAGTGGTGGAACAGATCTTCCTGTAGTGGGGTCAGCCTTGCTGCGATCTCTTCACATCTCCTTCCAACGTGAAATGCAGCAAGTTCTTTGCTCTGAACCCCCACTCAGGGGGAAGTCCCCAGAAACTCACTGGTTCATGCTTGGCCTCCCAGTCTTCTTTTTGCTTTCCTTGTTACCTCTCATTCCAAAGTTTCTTCAGAAAGCTCACAGGCTGGGGAGCACAGTAATCCTCACTGCCCCTTTCTGGCCTCGCTAAGTCTGGTTCCCCTTACTTTGGTCTCACCTAGTAGTTCCACCATGGATCTTGGATCCAGTCCCAGATCTCATTTCTCACTCCTCAGGGATTCTTCACCTAGACCTGGACAGTCTGAAACTCACAGCTTGGCTGCTCCAGTTCCACTAATGATTAGGACTCCTGGTTTATCCTCTCTGGACAAAACCATTCTGGTAGTGGCTTACAAGTCTTCTGCAAGAAAGATATATCATAGAAAATGGAAACACTTCTCTATTTGGGCCTCTCAATGGAAATTAGATCCCTTTACGGCTCCAGTTCTGGCTATTCTGGAATTTCTATCTGGTATATTTCACCAAGGTGCTAGTTGTTCTACTGTTAAAGTCCAACTGGCTGCCATCTCTAACTTCCATGTGGGGGAAAACATGGCTTCCTTAGCTTTTTCCAGGCTTTGTAAGACCTTCCTTAAAGGAACTTTTCTGTTATGACCCCCAGTGAAAGATCCGACACCTCCCTGGGATCTCACCTTTGTTCTGCAAGCTGTAGTCTCCCCTCCCTTTGAGCCAGTGGCATCAGTAGATTTACAATTCCTTTCTTGGAAAACTGCATTTTTGGTGGCTATCACTTCTGCCAGGAGGGTATCAGAACTTCAAGCCTTGTCCATTAAAGTTCCTTACATGGTCTTTCATAAGGATAGGGTTTCCCTGCACACTAACCCTTCCTTTCTCCCTAAAGTGGCTTTAGAAACCAATATTAATCAAGCAATCAATCTTCCTGTTTTCTTTCCAAATTTCCAAAACAGGGGTGAATACAAGTTACATTTGTTGGATGTACATAGACAACTGAGGTTTTATTTACACAGAACAAAATCCTTCTGTAAATCAGACCAACTGTTTGTGTCCTATTCCAAACCGTTCCTAGGTAAACCAATTTCTAAAGTCACCACTGATCACTGGATTTCCCAATGTATCATCCGGGCATATTCTGATAAAGGCATTTCCCTTCTGGGTCAGATTAAAGCCCATTCCACTAGGTCTATGGTAACTTCAGCGGCCTTTTGGTCTAGAGTGTCACTGGATGATATTTGTTCTGAAGCTACTTGGTCCTCATCTCATACCTTCATATCCCATTACAAATTGGACATTGTATCCAGGAGTAGGGCATCCTTTGACTCAGCGGTGCTCTGAAATATCCTTCCATGAGGGCCACCCAGATGTTGGTAGTTGGGGACTCTGTCCCACAGGTTGAAGACCAAATGAAGTAAACTACTTCAGATAAAGAAGTTATGTACTCACCATAATGTTCCATCTGAGTAGTTGTACTTCATTTGTCTTCAACCATCCCCCCCTCCTTCCCCCTGACATTATCACTATTGTCCTATCCTGGTACATGGAAGAGGTGCACGCTAGTGGCTCTTCTGGTTATGCTTGGCTTAGGTTTGTGGGACCCTTTAGTGGTAAGATCCTTTTGGGTTATGTTTTCTGATACAGCAAACTCGATCTGAGGGAAGGAAGGAGCTAGAGGGGCATTATGGGTAAGGGGAGGAGCTTGGAGCTCAGATCAGATGTTAGTGATCTGAATACCCACAGGTTAAAGGCAAATGAAGTACAACTACTCAGATGGAACGTTATGGTGAGTGCATAACTTCTTTTTTTATTTTATTTATTTATTTATTTTACATTTGTTAACCGGGAAAATCCACTGGACATATGTCATTTTTCAGTGGAGGCCCAGGGAGAAAAGCTCCACAAAATAATAATAAAATAGTGTTAAAAAGGAAAAGAAGAGCATATACAAAAGTTAAGAACATTTGCAAAAAGAATCCATCATTTGTAAGTAGATGCAAGCAAGCAATAATGGTACATGCAGATATATAAGTTAGTATGATAAGACAAGTATTGGTATGTAAGAGTCATGATTTTACCCTTAATACAAAGACATGAGGTATTAACCGTCATAGAGTGAAGCAGGATAGTGAAAATGAAGGCTGGACTGTCCTGGACCAGTACAAGAGCAGAGGCAAGT
>NC_056746.1:197824802-197827302 GCF_019279795.1 Protopterus annectens | reverse complement strand
ATTTGTAGATACCAATCCTTTCTAATTGCACAGTGTCTCTTCCCTATTGTAAACTGGCTGTAAAGTAAGGTATGTTTGAGAAAACATTCTAAAGCCATGCATCTAAGATGGCTTACTGGTAAATTGCTTTGACTAGGGTGTGCAGGGTCCTGGGTTCAAGGACTGTTTATTTTGTTGCTAGGCAGAACAAGGACTTTTAGATACAAAGTAATTAAGGTGATTTTGAGCAGCTTTAAGCATGTTTGAGCGGGTTTGCATGTAGGCAAGGGGTGCTAACATACAGTTAAATGAATAGGCACTTACACCATATAGGCTTCACTTACCAGTGCGCAAATCTACTTAGCATTTACATTTAAGCAATGCTTAAACCTGCTAAGCATAGCTTAACCCTGGTAACCATTGATCACATTCCAGTCTGATGAAATAGCAGGGTAATGACATCTTTAATGTGTATTTAGTTTCCTGTACATAACATGCTTCTATGTGCTGTCATTACAGTAGCAAGGGGTGTAACTATACCGTATGGGACACCTGGGTATACATGGGTAGAACCACAGTCTTTTTTCTTTGTATTTGTTTTATACATGAGTAGTATCCCAGGTTATATGCAGTCACACTTGCATGTTACACCATATACAGTGCACTAGTTGATAAAAATATTTTAACACATATTGTATCATTAAGTTAGTACTTTTAGCAGTGCTTTCTAAGTGAAAGTAGATTGCAGAGTGTAGTACTTGAATCATATACCCCTGCATGCTGAGGCTCTGAGTACTGACTAACTTGTTCTTGGTGTTTGAGCTGTATGTTTTTCGTTATCTCCTATTGGATATCGATGTGATATTATGATATTAACTGTAGACTACAATGTTTTTTGGACATGTCATTGAGGACTCCTGTCATGTAATAATGGCATATCTTTCAGTTTAAGACTTCTATCTCTCAAAACATTCATCCTAATGCATAACCTGTTGGCTATCTACTTTCTGTCTGTCCTGTCTACAGATGTGCAGATGTCAGGTATTGCTAAGGCCATACCACTATGCAGGTGCCCCCATAATATTGTGCTGTGGACCTGGACACTGCTGCTAGTTACAACATATGAGACATTCCTTAATGTGGGCCTTGCCCCTTTTCCTTGCCTGTGTGAGGGACATTACAGAGGGGGTGGGCTACAGATTTGCAGAAGTAGGTGACAAAACATCACAGGACAGGACAGGTGGAGACTTCCAAACAACATGGGGGACATATCCCCAGATTTGTGAACAGATTCTATGTCATCAGTGCTGTTATATACATGGTGGATTGAAAGATTGACAGGGTTCGTGTGGACATGCATTTAGTGAGTGACTTCATTACTGACAGTGATATGTCTCTGACATACCTCTCCACTGGCACACTGTCCCCAGACTGGCCACATGTTTGCCTGTTATGTTTTGTCTGTTCCCCAGACAGTTAGTGTCCTTGGTAAATCAGTCATGGACTCTGGAGAATGCAGTCAGTAAACACTCATATCTATTGGTATTACTGACTTCATATTCCTCATAAAGGATGTTACAACAAACCCAGTAACATCTGCAACTGTCTCAATGTATGACAGCAATATGTCCAGTCTACCCCTGTGTTTGTGCTTCTGTCCCCAAATGATGTCAGGCTTTGTCCAGATGTCAATGAGGCTCAAACATATTTAGTATCATTATTTCTTGCATTCATTCCTGCTACCATCCCAGTGATGTGGTAGGTCCACAGACATGTCAGGAAAGAGGCCATAGATATGAGTCCTGAGTCTGTATATTCTGAGGTGAACTGTACATGTGAGAGGCCTGTGTATGTCTGGCCATTATTAACAGACTATCAGGAATGTGTGCACATCATGTGTACATGTCATTTGGGTTGTGTATAGAGGACGGTGGATGTAAGTGTTATGGCTCCTTCTTTATCTGACTGTGCATGCTGCTCCAGTTTCTGCTGATCTATTGGTTGTATGTGTTTGTAGGGGCAGACTGAGACATGTCCTGTACAAAGGTCAGGATTCAGACTACACTGAGAACTGGGACTGTATATGTAGGGCTAGTGTGTGAGTGGCAAACAATGATGTATTTGTTCACACAGTCTGTATACTCTACTGTTCACTTGACTTATCGGTATGTGACTGTGACTGTGGTGATATTGGTTGTGGATATGCACTTTCACACTGGTGTCTGTTTGTTAGTGCTGTTACATCCCGTTAGTGCCTGATATATTTGCAAATACATGTGTAATTACCCATAGCAGATTTCCTATTTCAATTACTTGTGCTATTTCACTAAATATATGTTAGAGCACACAAGAGGGTGTTACTACAGCAACTGTGTTAGCTTATCTACACCAGTACTTCAGATACATCCAAATCTTCATGGCTTCCATACACAACTTTGTCAGCCTTGGTCCAGATTCATTGCAGTAAGGGGTTCTGAGCTTACCTGTCAATTGGCTGGATTGTCTCAGGATGTCCAGGTTT